>NW_006238934.1:3135569-3155535 GCF_000226075.1 Solanum tuberosum | reverse complement strand
CCCCCCCACACACACACTTCACCCCCTTCAAAACCCATCTCAACCAAAATTTCCAATCAAAATCTTGAAATTGTTTCTAGCATAAGAATTTGACAATGAATGATCTATTCTCAGGATCATTTTCTCGTTTCAGAAATGAAGAACAATCCCCAAATCAAGAATCACCTGGAATACAAATGAGACAAACTGGTGGTGTCAATCTTGACAAATTCTTCGAAGATGTAGAAACCATTAAAGACGAGCTTAAAGAACTCGAAAAGATTCATACCCAACTCCACAATTCACATGAACAGAGCAAGACTCTGCACAATGCTAAAAATGTCAAAGATCTCAGAACAAAGATGGATAATGATGTTTCGATAGCTTTGAAAAAGGCGAAATTTATCAAAGTTCGATTAGAAGCATTAGATCGATCTAATGCTGCTAATCGAAGTGTTCCTGGCTGTGGACCTGGAAGTTCATCAGATAGAACAAGAACCTCTGTTGTGAATGGATTGAGGAAAAAACTTCAAGAATCTATGAATCAGTTCAATGAATTAAGGCAAAGAATGGCATCTGAGTATAGAGAAACTGTTCAGAGAAGGTACTGTTGAATCAAGTTTAAATCTTGCATTTGTGTTATGTGATGTTTTTGTTACTATCTATTATTTTGTCGAGAAATCTTAGTAGCTCAGTTGGTTGGTGGTTGGTTATCTAAACTTTCACCAAATTGTTTTGACTTCCATTTGTTCTTTCTTTGGACTGCTTTGGACTGTTTTTTTTTTTGTGAATCGAGGTATATTGGAAACAGTCTCTCTATAGTAGGGATAACGTTTGCGTACATTCTACCTTCCAGATCCCACTTTGTGGAATTACACTGAGCATCTTTGACTTTTGATTCATTCGTGTTCTTGCCGTTAGTAAATTGTTTTGTATTTGTTCAAGAAAAAGGCCCCCAACTTTAGACTATGGTTTAAAATTACCTTCATGTTGAAGCTCCATTATGGATCAAGGGAAAATATGAGATTTTTCTAACGACATTTGAAATCCGGACCTTTACCTATTCTGTTTAGATTGAAGTATGTGGTTATCTCATCTGAAAGTTGAAACTGTTAGAGAGAACACAATGTTGATCCTCTCAATCTATCATGTGGCTCTGATTCTTTTTATAATGAATGTGGATGAGACTCGGGATCACGACTTCTGACTACTTTAAGAGTTTAAATCAACAGGTACTACACGGTGACGGGAGAAAATCCAGATGAAGGTACACTGGATACTCTAATATCCACTGGCCAAAGTGAGACATTTTTGCAGAAAGCAATACAGGAGCAAGGAAGAGGACAAGTAATGGACACAGTTATGGAGATTCAAGAAAGGCATGAAGCTGTGAAGGAATTAGAGAGAAATCTGAAAGAATTGCATCAAGTTTTCATGGACATGGCTGTTTTAGTGGAAAGTCAAGGAGCACAGCTAGATGACATTGAAAGTCAAGTCAATAGAGCCAATTCATTTGTGAGAGGTGGTGCTCAGCAGCTTGAGGTAGCAAGAAAGCACCAGAAAAGTTCAAGAAAATGGACTTGTATTGCCATTATTATTTTGCTCATTATTATCTTGGTGGTGGTTCTTTCTATTCAACCATGGAAGAAATGAGAATTACTCAAATGTTGGGCCCGAACCATGGAATTAGTCACTAATACTTACACGTCAAGATAGTCTGTCTACATAACATCCCCTTAGGGTGTTGCCTTTCCCTGGCCCTGCATCAACACGCGAGATGCTTTGTGCATCGGAATATCTTTCTTTTTTTCATATTTCTAATGTTTGGAGTTCTCTTTGTAATTAAATTATTGCTCACGTAGAAAAGGAGACTGTTTTGTGCTATTTGCTTGTTTATACACATTTGGGTTTATATCTAATCTTTTGTTGGTGATACTTTTGTTTGTTTTTTTAGAACTTTTCTGAATTCATAAATGCATGTGGCATGACACTATGAAGATTTAAGCCTGCAGTTTCAGTACAAGATTTCAAGGAACATGTCATATTATACTTGTAAAAGTTTATTATAACCTTGAGAAAAGTTTGATAATAGAACAATTAAACAAGACATTCAGCATAATTAGCCAGCACACATGAGCTGTCTTCTTATATTTGTAGTGTTACCAGCCTAGCATTACAAGATTAATCCAGGGCCCTTCCGACGTCTCCTGTCCAGTCTGGTTTCACCAGTCAAAACCTTATCGAGGTCAGAATATTCCATGAACATCTGTGTAGCAGCTTCTCATGAAAGCTTGTATCGTTTGAGGCTACCAGACATTATCTCTTCAAATTTTGCTACAAAGTCTTCAGGCATCGTGTAAGTCTAGCAGGTTTGGGAATACCTGGAAAAATTCATCCGACAGTGGTCCAAATTTCCCCATTTGCAAGAGCTCAGCCATGGTAGTGCAAAGCGCAGCACTGGAAGCAAAACTATGTTAAAAGCTCAACAGTAAAGAATCTAACAGAGAACAAGGAAATGGGGAAAACAATAGCTAGCATCAAACAAAAGGCAGCAAAGGGTCTGCATTCAACATCGTTGATCAAGCTTAAGATCTAGCAATTGGAAGTACCATGTCAATGAAAAATCCCAAGAAAAAAAAAATTGTATTCAGTATTTGTAGAAGATGTCAAGGAGAAAAAGTTTAAGACTTTACACAAGTAAAGTGATTCATGAGATTTCACCCTTTAAATGAATGAGAACATTTGTACCCAAGTAAGATTGAAAATTTCCCAGGTGAGTATATCTGTCTCATACTCTACATCACAGAAATCCGGTAGGAATGTGCTCAATTACTTTACAGGTTAACGTTGCTGATCATACGAATAATCTTTACCATCTTAGTCATTGATGCATTAACTGTAATCTCTAAAATCATTTTGCCACAGGGAACAGATTGTCATCCCTTAATGATGCTTTATAGATCATTGGACAAAAAAAGGAAAAAATGCACTAAATAATGCCTACTATGCGTAACAACCTTTACATTCTTCATTAATAAAAAGTTCTACATAAGGATTCTTACCAATGAAGAGAATCATATGTATCGTCTCTACTTTCATGATGCTGACATCAAGATTTAACCTCTTTGCTGTACTCTGCACCTCATGAGCATCTTCCCCATTGCCATATACCTCCAAATTAAAGCCATTAAGGTCATTCTTGTGCTTTGCTTAAGAGATCTATCAACTCCCAGTGTATTCGCCCAGACCATTTTGCCTTAAGAAAGATGCTCATTTAGAGAAAACTTGCTGGTCGCTTTGTCTATCTGCTGCCACTTTTTCTCCTTTTTCAGAAACTTTGGACTGACACCGTGAACATTGCAGACCAAAGACTTGGGTAAATCCTGGATACCTAAACAGCAATATTGACATCTCAATTAAGACAAAAATGAAATAACAGGTAGGGTGTTTTAATATTAATAAAAGGACATGGTGCTCTAAAATGCAGTTAAGGCATCTTCCAATGCTAAATGCATGTGACCACAGTTTCCTTCTTTCTTCTTCTATGAAGGAGAATTAATCCATAGACTAAACATACCTTGTCTTGGTATGGTCTCGTTACCCAATTGTTAGTGTGTTTCACAAAAAAAGCTTGAAGATCCCCATTCATTTCCCTCTTGATATATTCCAAATAGTTTGTGTGGACAACGCCAACAAGATGATTTAAATTTATCACTCTAACATTTGCTGGGTGGTACCAACTGAGATGTTCTGGCTCCTCTAAAATTTTGCAACATCGGCATCCCTTGACGGGATAAACTGAGAAGTATCTCCAGCTGGTATTATACTCCGCCTTTCTTTGGAGAACTGCAAGGGAAAAAATATTTGTTAATAATCACATCCATCTCAACATCTTCGCCTGTCATATTATAATTTATTTAGCTGTTAATCAGGGACTACCTTTCCAGGGTAAAATGAAATCCTGAAGTCAGCCTTGAAACCAATTCGCTCCTCAAGCCAATTGCATATATAAAGGTCCTGATCTTCAGAAGAACTTAATGAAAGATGGTTAGGAAAAATTAGCTCTTGGTCAGATTTACATAGCCATGGAACCAGCAACATAGCATTCTGCTTTTCTGATCTGGCTAAGTGAGCTGCTCGGAATAGAAGATTTACAGCAGTTCCTGTTATCGAAGGAAGGCTAGCCGTTGTGACTACATGCCTTCTATCATCTGATAGATTCTGCTTGGTAGAATCTCCTCAAAATCCACCTTCATAACAATGACCATGGTTCTTATATCCAGATCATCATTCATAATTTCACCTTCAACCATGAGGACCCTCCTCCGGGTAAGTGGTGTAGTAAAAGTTTGCTTCGACCCTTGCTGCACAGACATCCACAATCTTTTCTGATAAATAAATTTAAGAGCCAGAGAAGATAACTTATAGTGTCCATCGACACATCAAGCTTGATTGTTAAATTATGACATCCAACTAACATCTGTCTATTACTCACAGTATATCATGTAAATGCTTCATGCTGGACATGTCAAGGATAAATGACGGAGAAACTATCCCATTTTACTGGTTGAAAGCCTGTAAGTAACAGTCCTACTGCAGAATTCACACAAGATGAAAATGTTCCTGGATATATGTGCAACAATTTACAATAAATATAAAATGAGAATATCTTTTAGAAATTTCACACCTTGATGCAAAGGTAAGCTAACCATCCTACTTAATGTGCAAGAGTAGGCTAGCTGTCCTACTATATATGTCCAAAAAGAATAAGTGAATATCTAGAGCAAAGTTAAAGCACTGATAAAATATCAAAACAGGAGCATAGGTAATATCACCATAGTTACTTATGCAGTGAAGATTATCTTACCTTCAACAATTAAATAGACTAAGCATCAAAAAGAAAAAGAAAATAAAGAGTACTCACGTAGACTAAATGCACAGGTCAAGTACTGCAAACAGAACAAATATTTAGCATTCCATGAAGAGGTAATGCAAACAGAATATAAGCAACTAGGATAATCAAAAATCAACACGTATATTTGTAAATCACAAATGAACTATTACCTTTTCTTATTCCAAATTGATCCAGAAATGGGCACGACTGCCTAACTAATATGCCAACAATTCTGGCACATCAAGTGCTGGCACTCCCTGCATAGATGAAGAACATGTGAGGATGGATAAGGAGAAGAAAATATCTCTAGTCTAATTGCTTCTTTTATTTTTGGAATATAAAAAAAACACCAAGGGAAAGGAGAGAAATTATAAAGGGAAATGAAGAGAAAAATAAGAAAGAGTGAAAAGAAAATGATTTTCTTCTCTCGCTTATCCAGAGTAATGTTATCTCCTCCCTGTGGTCTCTTCTAAAACTTCCCACCACCGCATATATTACGACCAAACTAGGCAAGAGACATGTTTTGATTTTCTCTACTTGTCTCTTCCATTCCCTTGCTTTCTTAACTTTTGAAGCAGAGTATTAACCACACGCCACAGTCCAAACCAAATACATCGAAAACAATGTAGAATATAACATCATCAAATGATAAACGATAAGACACCAACCTTTTGTCTCTACTGGTTCCTTGCAAATTGATTTATGGAGAAAGGCAATATATTAATCACATGGATCAACATACCTATAAATAAATCACATGGATCAACACCAAGAAATACAAATGTGAGAAAAGACAACACATAATGGTGAAGGAATCGCGATAGAAGGAAAGAACTAAAAGATTTAAAACAGAAAAAGCCACTGTCCGTGCCTGATGAGTCAAACAAACCCAAGCCTCCCCTCCCGTCATGACCAAAAACTACTCATGTATACCAGTTAACACAAGTTGAATATAAAAAGAAACCATCAAAAAATTGAGTTAATCCCATAACCAAAATAGAAATTCCAGAAATCATCAGCATCAAGAAAACATCTAGCAATATGTACCACCTAAAGAGACAGAGTAGTGCTTATCCTGAAAAGGAAATAGAATTGCACATACTGAATCATAGTACACAGTGTTTCTCATAAAACAAGGGAGGGGTAGAGGCAGGGGTAAGGTTTCAGTGTAAAACCATCTTGCTTAACAATGTGAATTCTAGCAGAGTCTTAAAAACACAGCATCTTGCTTAAGAGTACTTTTGTTAAAACTTTAAAGAATAGAAGAACGGAACTTGACTCCATCTCTGATGAATAAGATGTTTTTCTAGTTACAATTTGCTAAAATTATTTTTGTTTTAGAAAGGAGAAAACTAGCTTATTATTGAAAAACCTTTTTGACTGTCACAGAGTAGCAGCTCACGGCTGCTAGCCTAAACAGATGATTCATCAAAACCAAACACCTATCATATTTCTTCAAACTACTTTTAAAAAGATAACTTAACCTTGAAGATGTTCATAAAAAGCTTAAGGTGCTTCACTTATTTCCTATTCTTGGTTACTAGATAATTTATAAAGAGAGTATTTCAAAAATCAAGTGTATTAATAGTTTAAACATTTAAGTTATAATTGAGAGTTCTGAAAATCATGTCAAAGGAATCCCTCAAACAAAGGTTCGGGATTAAAGAAATGGCTCATGTAGCACCTCGCCCATTTGAAAGGTTTAAATGAACCCATACCTCCCGGGAAGAGCCTATGAGTGTCTATGCTAAGAATAATGTTTTATGAGGTATAATAATAGCACAATGGTTGTATTTTAAGTTTTGAAGTCAAGAAAAGTAGCGAAACAAAGGTCGGCAAAAGTTATTGTAAGTTTCTCTAATAAAATTTTCTGAGCTTTGGGTCAAATGTCTTTGATGTTTTCTCCCAATATATAAAGATTTAAAAGGCCCATGACCTATCAAATCGAAGGTCTACAAGTCTAGTTTGCAATGCAGAAAACCTAACATCAAACCGACATCGGAGTAAGAAGTTATGAGTGTTTTACTGCAGACTGTCTGGGAAGAATCCGGGTTGCAAACCGGGTCAGGTAAAAAATATGGTATGTCAGCTATACGATGTTTTAACCCATAAAAACATTTCTTTTCAGTTCCTAACCAGAAAGAAAGCTTAAGAGAGGGTTCTAATGGAGTTCTTGGGTGATGAAGGTACGTTTTTAGCAATTTCTGCCATTAAAGGTTGCCCCCATGCCTAGAAACGTGATCTCTACAGCAATAAAATGACAAAAGTATAAATAGTTCACAGCATTTTGAAATAGAATCAATAGAACATGTTTTAGATCCACAAATGAGACATAATTTTTTTTACAATTTAATCCACCTTCCACTTTAATAAAAAGTATAAAGAACACACTAAAGATGAAAATAGACGGAGGAGTGGAAGAACAAGTTAAGAAAGCAACAGAAACTTGCCTGTTACCTGTCAGACGTAGCTGCATATACCATATGGGGACTCCAAACTGATCTCATGGAAGGCAAATTCCCCTTAAAAAGAACAGCCCACAAGAATGGAAATGAGAAATCATTATTCGGGCCACAGGGTACTAAGGTGCACGTGAAGATCTAGTTGTGGACATGCTTGACTGAACAAACATTTGGAATAGAATCACAAATAGCTGGAACTTCATACTTCATTTGTTGTCTGTTCTATCAAGTCCCTCTAGCAGAAATGTATATGTCTGGGAACTAAGTCGAGAACCATTTTTCTCCATAATATCCAACAACTCAGAACATCTATCTGCAAGTCCCCTCTTAAGTAAGCCATCAATTAGAAGTTTCCAAGCTACTTCATCATTATTGTACCCACAATCAAGAAGTCGAAAGAAGGCTGCCTTAGCTTTATCATTATTTCCATCATCATACAACCCACATATAAGGAGCTTGTACGACTCTAAGCGTGGTAAAAAACCTTGTGTAAGCATAGTGTCAAGAAATCTTGTTGCATCCTCATACATTCTCAACTTGCAACAACAATTTACCATTGAGGTGTACATATCTTCAGAAGAAGACATTCCGCAACTCTGCATATGATCAAGTAACCTCGAAGCCTCCTCAAGACGTCCTTCTCTACAGAGACCAATAACAAGCGAACTAAAAACGTTTGTATTAGGAGGACATCCGTGTTCCTCCATTTTATCAAAGAGTTTAAGCAAAGTTTCATATTTCACTACTTTCCACACATCAGCAATATTAATGGAACTGGCCTCTATTTTGAGATCAAGTCCTCCTTGGGACAAATGTTTAATCAAAACAGAATAGGTGTAATGAGAAGGTTCATATCCAGAATCAAACATACATTTTAGCATATCAAAGGCTCGATTTAATAATCCTGCACGACCATAACCATCAATCATTACTGTATAGGTCATCAAATCTGGCCTAATTCCTGCCTCTGCCATCTTAGCCATCACATCTTCCGCTTCTTTCAATTTCCCTTCATTGTGATATGCAACTAGAAATGAAGTGTAAATGCAGACATCCGGCTTGTGTCCCCTAGATATCATTAAACTAAAAACTTTGTCAGCATGGTCAAAGGCACATTCTTTTAGTAGTTGCTCAATCAAGATACTGTAGGATTCAATTGTGGGTTCTACACCACTTTCTGGCATGCTTTCAAGTAATTGTGCTGCTTCTAGCTGCTTACCCTGTTTACACAACCCGTTAATCAGCACATTATAAGTACATGTGTTTGGGGAGCAACCTTCCTCGATCATCTTCTTAAACAATGTGAAGGCAAAATCAAATTTTTCAGTTTTGCAATGTCCATCAATTAGAGCAGTGTACATTGCAACATTAACCTTTATACCCTTCTCTTTCAGAGAACTAAAAATGGTGTTAGCTTCTTCAACTCTACCTCTTTCACATAAGCCATCAACTAGAGTACCATAAGTCCACTCATCAGGAGCTAAACCATTCTCCTCCATCAATCTAAGCAACCTAAATGCACTATCTATTTCACCCTCTTTACACTGTCCATGAACTAACAAGTTAAAAGTGACATTACTAGGAGACAGTTTGCGCTCAAGCATCTTATCAAGTAGTGACATTGCCTTATGCACCTTTTTCGCCCTACAAAAGCCAGAAATCAATTCATTGTATGTACGTACATTTGGGATACAACTATTCGATTCCATTGTGTCTAAAATACTTAATGCAACATCAACCAAACCTTTCTTACAGTATCCATCAATCAAAGCATTGTATGTCACCACACTCGGAACTAGCCCCTTTTCCGACATAACATTTAGTAACTCTCTTGCTTTGTCAAGCTTAGAGTCTTTACACAAACCATCGATGAGAACAGTGTAAGTATGAACATTGGGCTCACAACCTTTCTCCCTCATCTCATCAAACAAACTCAATGCTTCTACCCTTCTATCCAATCGACACAATGCATCAATGAGAATCGTATATGTCCGGACATTAGGAGAACAACCATCATCTCCCATTTCCAAAAACAGCTTCATCGCTTCATCAATCCTCCTCGTTTCACACAAGCCATGAATCAAATTATTGTACGATACCACATTTCTTCGACAACCCTTATTCTGCATTTCCCTAAAAACCTTAAAAGCACTATTTACATCTTTTCTCCTACAATGACCCAATATAAACGACGTGTACGTATGTGTATCCGGCCTCAAACCAGCTTGCAAAATCTTACTAAAATAAACCTCAGCCTCAACTACATTACCCAATTTACAATAACCATTAATCATCGTATTAAAAGTATAAACATCAGGCTTAATCATATCATTCAACATCTCATTATACACACATTTCATATCATCAACCATAACAAACCGCGATAACGCCATCAACAATGTATTATAACCCCACCCATTAAGCTTAAACCTAAACCCATCATCACATTTATTCATCTCCCGCACAAAACCCATCACAAAAACGACATCCTCAGTTGTTCCACATGATTTAATCATAGAAAGTCTCGTTCTTTCCGCGACCTGAAAAAGCTTATTGGAAATCAAAATACGCAAAAGGGGTGCATAAGATTGAACACTGGGTTTGAAAGAAGGAAGCCGTGAGAGGTAATCAAAGAAGGAAAACGCGATATGGGGATTAAGATTTGGGTTCTGTGAGAGGAAAGAAGAGAGACGAGAAGGGGAAAGTGAAGGAATTAGATTCTTGAGAGAAGGGTGTTTTTGCCAATTTGGGTGTGAAAGGAGATTGAGGAGCTGAGAAGAAAGGGGGTCAATGGAAATGGGTTCTGATTCTTCTGGTGACAAAATGGGCGAAGGAGAAGAAGAAGGAGAAGGAGCGACTGAAAATGGGAAAGATTTGATTAAGGAGAAGAAAAGAGAAATCGACTGACCTGAACGGAATGGAAATGGAGTAGGCAACGCCGTCCATTGTATCATTGTCTTGGAAAATCGATTCCAAGAAGGAAGAAGAAGAGAGACGAGATCAAGTTTGGGTATTCATGGAGGTAAACAGAGCGGCGATTTTGCTGTGGCAATACTTTTTTCTTGCTGAGTGACAGAGGCGGACTTCGGTGATAGTACGCTGACATTAGAGGGGGTGAAGTTGCAAAATGAAGAAAATAAACACAAAAATAGCCATTTTTAGGACCCTATTTAGGGTTTGGCCAAAAAAAATCTAAATTTTAACCACATTTAGGAGGTTGTTTGGTTGATGGGATGTGATATATTATTGTATCCTTATCGAACTTACATCGTTAGAGGTATAAGTTCAGTATATTACCCATAAATTATTTCTTTTCCTTTTAAACATAAGCACATAAGTTCGGTTTCAGAATGTTATGCCTTAAGAAGATAACTCACATGCCGTAAATTATATCTTACATAGTTTTTACCAAACTTATGTTCAATAGAGACATGAAATCAGTTTCAAACCCTACAAAGTTATGCCTTAAGAGAGAAAACTTATTCCAACAAAAGATAAAAGTTATATAAATACATATTATGAATTAGATATTGCACAACTTATGTTATGAGAAATTAGATCAAAATTAAAAGTATTTAGTCTACAATTTAAAGGACAAAAATTAAAAATCGCCTTAAATAGGTTAATCATGCAAAAACTTGCCCCATGATTATGCCCTTCGTCAAGCCCACCTTCTCTTGATCTGAACTTTAACGTGGACATTAGGGCCCAACAGAAAAATTGGGCTTTAAAATGAAACGGCCCTTAACTATAAATGCCACTCTACTTAAAGTTCTAGCAATTTTGGGAAACTTACACAAATTTCACTAATTTAGGAGCTAATTACTTAGATATTCTTTAATGCAATATTAAGAATCTTACCAGATTTTGGTGAGTTCAGATACGTCCAAATGCATGTATCTCGGGATACATGGGGTCAAACTTAGGTGTAATTTGTTTTAGATACATTGTATTCAATTGGATTCGCATGTATCTAGGATACACAGACAACAAATTTTGGTCGCCTCTGTCACACCTCGCTCGCCACTCTTCTATGTCTCTGGTATCCCATATACATGTGAATCACATTAGATGCATACGTATACTATATATGTAGGTATCTTGTGTGATTTGCATGTATCTGGATGCATGACTATCTCTCTCCCCATCTTGCTCATCTCTCTCCCTATTTTAGTGTATCTGATAGTAAAAATACATGTATCTAGGTGATAGAAAATTCTTAATTAGTGATAAGATACGTAATTATTTAAAAGTATATATAAAATTAATATTTATAATATAGATGTATGTCTAATAATGTAATGTTACTTATAAATTCTCATAATAACTATCCTGTTTTTTTAGCATGTAATATACTTGTATTATTGTTTTTCAAGAAATACATTCTCTCCTCTCAAATTAACAAATCCCTTTAGCTCCAAAGAGGTGATTATTGTTCAATGGCACAAGGCAAAAAATTGTCTGTCTTAAGTTTTATAATTACACAAACTAATACTGTATAAATGAAAAACATATTGGTGATACACAAAAAAACAAACATAAATTTGCATTATGAATAGATAAGGTAGCTGACAAACCTTTAACAAAAAGAATTAAAAATATGAAATAATAATAATATATGAAAACATGTTATGATTTGCGGTTTAATCGTTGTAGCTACTTATAATTAATATCCAGAGATACATTTTAATTATGGATAATTAACCATATAGTATCACAATAAAGTGTCACATTTCATGAACCTTTTCGATATAATTTGTGCATTTTAATTGAAAAGTACATCCAAAAGGGCAAAAGAAACAAAAATAATTATGATGATGATAACACCATAAGCTCCTCGTGGATATTCCAATATCCAAATGATTTCTGCATATTTTCTCTTTTTAATTAGGTGTATACCACACAAGATTAGATATTATAAATTATTATAAAATTAATCAGATCCTGTATTCACTATTGAATGCTGACTAAAGCTTGTAAAGTACATAACATACATAGTATTGGGACAAATGTGATATATACTTTTAACAAATGGATCTATGAATAGCCTCCAAGGTTTAATTTAGTTGTCAATGAAGTGAATTATCTGATACCTATTATCGATATGAGATGATAAATATTTCATAAAATTAGTTAAGATGCGTGTAAGCTGTCTAAACACACCATATACAATTATAAAGAAATGAATATATGAAAAATTATAATAGAAGATGGAATTGTCGGAGATAATATATGGTAGCATGCATGTGATTTGTAATTTTATTTGCATATTGTTAAAATAAAAATAAAAACTACTTGTATTAGATTTCAGTTTTGTCCTATTATTAATATAGATAGATTGGACAAAAATGAAAATAAAAGAATAAAATAGAGATCTTTATAATAAAAGTAGGTGAGTCATTATCTAGTTCTTCTTTGTCATTTATACTTCTTTTTTAAAAAAATAAATATATTTTAAGTGGTCATCCTCAAAGTCACTAATTGCCAATGTTATGATGCTAACTAAGTGTTGATGAACTCATTTTCCAAGAATAACCCTACCTCTAAAAATAACTAATTATTTATTTTTCTAGATAAGTTAAGTATGAAACACTATAATAAAAATAGTTTTTTAGCGTCAATAAATATGCACATTAACAAAGAGTGTTAAAAAGTTTTTATTGACATTAGTTAATTGTCATTGGATCCAATATCGATGTAGGCTTTAGCGGTATTTACAAAGAGTACTAAAATGTAATTGACACTAGCTAGTAATTGCATGTAAAATATATATTTAACGGCAATTAAGTTATTTTCGTTAATTAATTACTCCTAAAAATAATTTTTGATACAGTAACAACATAACATATTTGTACATAAAGCCACAAAATACTTTGATCAAATCAAACCTAAGATTCGGAAGTCATCTAGTCTTGATTAGAGTCCAATTAAGAATTAAAATCAAACAAAAACAATGATAATATGTATTGATAACTACCCACTACTATTCATCAAAAGCATAAGAATGAATTTTATAAGGTATTTTATAAGTTTATATGGTACTAAATGAATGCTTTTGGACTAGATAATCTAGCTCAAAAAAATAAATCTATGAGGTCTGTTGGATCAAAACAGACGACAATACATGCTATAAATTTGAAATATGAAAATTTACTATATAGATATAACTACTTAATTATAAAAGTCAATTTCGTCATAATTAATTGCTAGTTTCTTTCAATCAACTAAGCTATCATTTTATTTCATCTCCAAAAAATGAACAAAAGTGAGTTGCAAAAACATATATATCAAGTATTATATATGTACGTTCAAAATTTGTTGACCTTAACTATTTGAGGAGTTAGGAAAATTCAAGAAAGCTAAGCCAAATTAGTAAAGTACAGTAAGAATGAAATAATTTTAATATTGTATAATTAGTTTTAAAAGAAGTGTTGGTTATGTATAGGTGTACAAGTAATTTATTTATGAAAAACAGAATTAAAAAAACCTTTAAATATATATACCTATGATAATGTTATGTATTCTATATGAAGATGTATATATGTTCATTCGATGTCTATGTACATAATATTCTATAACAAGAAGCAAGCACTTTTCTATTTCATTTTACTCGACCTCTGTTTCATAAATAAATATTTCATTTTACTTATCCATTTTAATTAATTAAATGAATTTTTTTTAAATTATACTATCATTAGTATTAAATGACTACATAAAGTAATAACAGTTTAATTTAGAGTTTCAAAACATCATTAATAATGTTAGTTTAGGAAAAATATATCAAAGAAAAGAAATATTGAAAACACCTCTAAACTCGGCGCAAATTGTTAATTTTATCTGCGAACTATTGATAACCTTAAAAACATTCTTTAATTACTTAAATAATTAAACTTAACACCCCCGATCTTGCAATATGAGTGAAATACACCCATAAATTCTGGTCAAGTTTAGGGGTGTTTTCAACACTTCTCTCAGTTTTTTATTAAGAGTCTCATACTCCTACAAGAGTTTGAGACCACTAGTTATGTCATGTGGCAGATCGGGGTGTATCCAAATTTAGTTAGTGAAGTATAGGAGTGTTTTTAAGACTATCAATCGTTGGGGACGAAACTAATAATATGCGTCAAGTTTAAGAGTGTTTTCAATACTTCTCTCATAGATCAAATAATATGAAACTAAGGAAATATTAGAAACACAAAACAAAAGTAGGAGCTTGTAGGAAATCAGTGAAAAGTTTTCACACTTTTTATTTTTACAGCTTTCCATGTAGTAAAAAAATGGAAAATTACATAGAATAGCAAACATTTAGCTTATATTAGGTACTATAGCCATAGTTTAAGAAAATTGTAATTCGCAGTTACAATTTTTCCAATTCTCGTTATTCGTCTTATTTGTATGATTCACTTGATTTGTACAAATTTAGAATTTGTATAATTTGGTTCATGATTGTATAAATCCATAATTTTGTATATGCTTACCCTAGCTATTAGTATACGATTATAAAAAAATCATAATAAATTACTCTATTTGTATATTGGCAAGCGAAATATACAAATGGAGTTCTGAAAAAATCTTAAATGAATAAATATAAAATTTGTATATATTACCTTATTTGTATATTCACAAACGAAATATACAAACGGACAGAAATATACAAACTACAACCTTCTTAGCAAATAAAACTATAGTTATGGAGTGCAATTATCGAAACTATAGTTATAGAGCCTTATTATGTTTGTTATTTCTAAAATTTACCTTGAACATTAAAAGGCATTGAGCATTACCATAGCAACACATTAATACGTCAGAAAAAGCAAAGAATGTCCCCATTATTTTTCAAAATTTCTGAAGAAAAAACAGTTTTTAAGTTCATTTCAATTAAATATAGTTCAGATCCAAGTAAAATCCCAGTCAGCCAAAAAAAAAAGAGTATAATTATTTTTTTTAAATTGTCCTTCTCATGAAAGATCTAAGAAGAGACACATAATCATGTGAAAATGAATAAAAAAAACTTCACACTACTTTTATAGCCAACTATAAATAATTACACTTAGCTTTGTTGAAATATAGTGCACTCTAGCTCAATAATTTCTTCTCCATAACAACACTTAGCCATAATTTTCCAAATTAATCATCCATTATTTTCAATGGATTTTCCAAAAAAATTGAAGGAAAAAATTGTGGAAATTATGAAGAAAACAATGAAAATTGGAAAAGATGATCCAAGAAAAATTTGGCATGCATTTAAAGTGGGATTGTCACTCACTTTAATTTCATTGTTTTACTATTATAGGCCTCTTTATGATGGCTTTGGACAATCAGCTATATGGGCTGTTTTAACTGTGGTGGTTGTTTTTGAATTCACAGCAGGCAAGTTCTAACTTTTATCCCTTTTTTTGTGATAATTGTGATGTCTGAGTCAGTTTGTCTGCACTTCAATTAATTTTACGAGATACCTGTAATTTTATCTAGTAAAACTTGAACAAATGAATAATTGTGGTGTTGGAGTCAGCTTATCGATCCTAGAAATGTTAATTATTTATTTATTTTGGTTTTTCAGGTGCAACTTTGAGCAAGTGTTTAAATAGAGGTTTTGCCACATTAACAGCTGGGGCATTAGGTGTTGGAGCAAAATATTTTGCTGACTTATTTGGGAAAGAAGGGGAACCCATTGTCTTGGGTATTTTGGTCTTTACACTAGGTAGGATATTAAGCAAGTCAAAGCATATTATATAATCCATAATTAGCTCCATGAAATAATAATAATTAGGAGAAAATAAAAAGTAACTTCAATCTCGTTTTACCAAAAAAAAAAAGAGAAAAGAATATGGATGGTTCACAAAACAATTAATAATTTATGAATGCTACATATATATATATATATAAATGACATAAAAACTTTTCTATACATATTATCTATTGTAATATTAATATATATTTATGCATAAATTTATGTTTCACGTTGAAAATATTGAATTCAGATGAGCTTAGCCTCAAATCTCAATACTTCATCCACCTCTTACATTGAAGAGTAATAACAAAAAAGAAAGTTCAATTTTAATCGTAATTTGAATGATGGATGTTCAACTCAACTTCAAATACTAGAATAAAACAAGAAAGTTTAAGCATCAACATTACTAATTCTAATTTTCAACTATTCTTTTTTTCATTTACTTAATTATATTTTCAACGTATATACAGGTGCACTAGGTACATTTACGAGATTTTTCCCACACATGAAGAGGAGATATGACTATGGAATTTTGATATTTGTGTTAACCTTCAGTATGGTGACTGTGTCTGGTTATCGTGTGGACAAAATATTAGAATTGGCTCATCAACGTTTGTCTACTATTCTTATTGGAGCTGCTACATGCATGATTGTCTCTTTGATTGTTTGTCCTGTTTGGGCTGGAGAAGATCTTCATAAACTTATTTATACTCATCTTGAAAAACTTGCAAACTTCTTAGAAGGTAAGTGAATCTTCTACTTCATTCTTTTTTGTTCGTTCAAGGACATCTGATAAAATTGGAACGATACAGAGAGTAGCAGATGATCTAGAGTTTGAAATGATATAGAATAATAAAAGTAGCGATTTCACGTATATTAGAATGAAGTAGCTAGGTAGATTACATGCTACAATGTATGATGGTACAAACAAATTCTTTGTTACTATTACATTTCGACTTATGTGATGATATTTGACTCACGTAGTTTAATTAGAACTTGTGATTTTATATTTGGTGGCCAGTCATGATATTTTTATAGTTATATATGAATATAGAAATGAAATCATTAATTGTCAACCATTCATAATCAATCGTATTGGAAAAACACAGTTTCACTCATTAAAGTATGAGACGTGAGACTTCTGCATGTCATTCCTTTTTAACATACTAGTAAACAAATAGTGACACATAAAATTTATTTATGTGTGTGATCCATGAGGGGCAAAACAATTAATAAATATATATATACATTATTTATTTATTTTGCAGGTTTTGGAAGTGAATATTTCATCTTTTCAGAGAATGATGAAATTGTAAAGGCCTCTAATGAAGGATTCCTTGGATCCTATAAAACAGTCCTTAATTCTAAAGCCAATGAGGAAGCTTTGGTGAGTAAAACAACAACAAAAATAATCAAATAACATCTTCTTATGTTATAATTTTTATAATTGAGAAATCTCTTAAGGTCTTCCTAACTCGTAAAATACGTCTAATCCACACATCACGTGTTATAATGTTTAGGCAAATTTTGCTTGGTGGGAGCCTGGTCATGGATCTTTCAGGCTACGTCATCCATGGAAGCAATATTTGAAAATTGGAGTACTTGCTAGAGAATGTGCATGCCATCTTCAAGCACTTAGTGGTTACTTTAATTCCAAGCCTCAGGTATATTATATAATATTATTTTTATTTAATCATATAATTAAATTAATTACTATTTTAATTTCACTAAATTAAAGAAAATACCAAAAAGTCTTACACAACAGTGATTTGTGAAGTGTAAGACTTTATAAAGTGATTTCATTCCTTCCCCGAAATAGAGTTAGTGAAGAATATTCTGACAAAAAAAGGAATTATTGAAAGAATATTCTCAATTCTCTTAATTACAAAAATATTTTTTGTGTCTCAATTCATATGTCACACTTTTAAAACTCGTATAGCGATAAAAATTATTCACTTTATTCCGAAACAATTTACTTTATCTGAAAAGGTGTGTTTGATCATGACTAGAAATTGTATTTAAAATTGGGGAGAATATACATGTTTTCCAACTCGTTTCACTTTTAAAATTGTACTATCTAAGTAGTGTATTCAGATATGAATATTATTCCAAATATTTTTAGTATAATCAAAATCAATTATAATACCATAAATTATGAAACGAGGTACATATATTTGAAATCTATAGTTAAACGTCTGTTTAATTTTAATCCATCTCATACCAATATGTGAGTTTAATACTAGTATAAGTTTTATCATAATAATTTAACCTCTTGTTATAGTTTATTTATTGATTTGATTGTGTAATTATTTTTTTAATATTAATATTAATTATTAAACTTTCATTTATTTTTAGGTACCAAGTGAGTTCCAAAAAAAAATAGAAGAAGCATGCACAAAAATGTGCATTGAATCAAGTAAAGTCCTAAAGGAATTAGCATTTTCCATCAAAACCATGACACAACCGTCGTCCTCCGCCGCAGAAATCCATCTCCGCCACTCGAAAGCCGCCGTCGACGACTTCAAATCGATCCTCGCCGCCACCGAAACACTATTACTCTCCAACAAATTGGATCTATTGGAAATTTTTCCGGCGATTACGGTGGCGTCCGTACTGATTGACGTCATCAATTGCATCGATAAAATCTCCGAATCCGTTGAAGATCTATCGGTTCAAGCACATTTTAAAAAGGCGAAGAACAAGGAATTTTCTTCGTCGTCGCCGGAGAAACCGCCGCCGCAGCACCAGTTGCTCCACCGCGGAATTGTTAAACCGGTTGTCGATGTTGACGACGTTGACAGTGGTGGTGATTTTGTTGCGATTGAGATTTGCGGTGGTGGAGCAGCGGTGGCGGGAAAGGCGGAGGTGAATCCGGCGGTGGTGAAAAAATGAGAGTAGTATTGGGAGGGAAAGTTTAAATAACTTTTTTGAGTAGTTAAAACTTCCCCTTTCTAAGTAAGTTGTTTTTTCCGTTAGTTGTATACTGTGTTGCTTGAGTTCTTTAAAAATGACGCGAAATGAATGTTGAATATTTCAAAAATATTGTATTTTTGGAAATTTCATCATGAGTGCGATATTATTTTTAAAAAACCGAGCAACATAGGTTGTATATATGAATATGTAGCTTCATGATAGGAGCAACTTTTTGTTATTTTTCTTTTTAATTAAGTATTTTGGTCTACATCTATTTCTTTTTGCAACTAGGTTACAATCTACTGAAGTTATATTCGGAAAATCAAGACAATAATGTGCTACTTTGTAACTTTAGCCTGAAATATATGAATAGCTTATACAATTAATTCTTGAAAAATTATAAGTATTCATAAAAGGGAAAATCGTATGAAATAACAAATTATTATTTCAAATTAAATGATATAGTCATAGTTTATTTTAATTGTAATTCGCAGCAAACATCCCATTTTTTTGTCATCCGACTCGATATACAATTAGCCATTTTCTGTATACAATTACCCATTCGGTATACAAATATATAAAAGGATAAACTACCTTATTAGACATACATCACTACTATATATACTAATATTATCTTTACTTTTAAACAATTACATATATTACCACTTTTAGTATTTTATACCATATATTAATATATTATTTGAAAATACTATTAGATACCCACATCCCTTAAAACTATTATTGATTAATTATCTACTTAAATAACTCTTTCACTCCAAATCAACCACTATCTCTTAATTCTCCCCTCCCATGTTTATCACTCAATTATGTCTCCTCCTTTCTAATTCAAGAATTTCACCTTACAATTTCATTTCAACAATAGTTAATCTACTCTCTTCTTCTCAAGATATCATCACCACAAATTCTCCTGAACCCAAATATCATTTTGTATTGTTCATTTATCACGAGTTCCAATCATAGTAACTG
>NW_006238934.1:3119299-3135015 GCF_000226075.1 Solanum tuberosum | reverse complement strand
TATAACAAATACATGAAATTAATGCTAGATACTTCTATGATACATATGAATGTACTTGTATGGCACTCATGTATTTAAATGTTTAGTTTGTTGGATACATCATATATTGATAATAGATACATCAAATTAATGAATTTATTATTTTAAGAGTAATAATTTGAAATTAATCAAATTACATTACCAAGATATACATGTTTTTATCTTATATTAATAATATTAATGAATTTACTATTTCAAAGAATAATAAAATGAAATTAATTATCTATGTATTTTGAAAATCCTCAATTACTCCTCTAATTAAGGAAATAAGTTACAACCAATTAATTTAAATAAATAAATTTTGTATCTCAATTTTAAAATTCGACAGATACATGTATCTCATGGATTCAAACTCATGTATCCTAATCATAAAATATGGTAGAGGAAGTAATATTTGAAACTATTGTGAATCTTAATAATTAAGACCTAAATTAGTGGGATTTATGTGATTTGCCCTATATAAAAGGTATAAAATGTTTTGTGTTTGTATAAAGCGAGAGAAAAGTGTATATACAAATACAAATACAAATACATATATTTTCGTCTTATACACTTATAATTATACAAATCTTATTATACAAATTACAATGTATAAATTAATTTCTACAAAATTAAATAATTTGTATAAAATTGGATGTATCTAGCGAATTATACAAATCAAAAGCTCCATAGCAAACATAAAATTTGTTATGGAGCGCAATTATGCAAACTATAATTATAACATACAAATATGATTTTTATGTTTGCTATATGTGAAAGTTGCTCTTCACAGAAAGTTAAATATTATTGCTAAGTAATAGTACAAAATAAATCCTCCGTTCGGCTAGAAACGCGTAGTTAGCTACTTAACTTATACGAAAGAGAAAAACAATAACCATAGGATGTTGTATAGTAGATGGGCTACTCTTCCCTTAACTAAAGCTTTCGAATTTGAGCCCTAGCTATATAAAAAAATCCTTTATAGGAAGTGCTTCCCTCGAGGCCTTATGCGGCTCAAATTCAAAATAATCAAGTATTAATACAAATATCAAACACCAAAAAGGTGAGAAACAAAACAGAAAGAAGAAGAAAACAACAATAAAAATATAATATCCGACTTTAAAATTCAAAGGTAAAAATACTAAGTCGGAGTAATAATGCCACTTTTCTTCATTTTTGTCATGGCCAAACCTATTTACTAGCTTTTAAAAAAGAGGGAGATAAAAAAAAATTAAAAAGGAAAAAATAAGAGAGAAGGTTCGTGCATGTGAAGTGGAGTTGGGAGTGCGAATGCGTCAATAAGGAGTTGTGAGAGTTGCATGAGTTAGGAGAAGTAGAGGTAAATCAAATTAAGACGAATTGAGGGAGACAATTAGATAGTATATGGATACTACTTCATGTTACTGAGGATAAAATTCTAGATAAGAAGGTGTGAAGGTCGAAGATTATGGTAGAAAGTTAGTAGTTAGGTAATCAAATGTTATCACCCTTTGTTGCTTCAATGTGTTTTACTATATCTGTTGATTCATTTGCTTTGTATCTTGATATTTTGTTGTCATAATTTTTAGAAATCTTACTTCGAAATCTTCTCTTTTGAGTCGAGGAATTATAAAAAATAATCCATCTTTACTCCCACAAAGATAAATAGCAAAATGTTGCGCATATCTTACCCTTCCATATATACAACCAGTCTATTAAATTTATTGTTGTTGTAGTAGTAGTATTAACTAAAACATATATTAATCAAATAAAAAAAAAACTAAAACATATTAAAATTAAAGACGTGTAAAATCATGTACTTGTGTACGATTATTGTACCAAAATCTTTAAAGTAAAAATGACCCACCTGCTTTTCCTTTTGGCAACACTAATGATGCTTACCATTTGAAGTTAATTAAATTAATTAGTAGCTACATTAGGTATGTAAACATTAATTCTGGCTAACTACATAATCCTATCACCTATTGATAACGACCTTACTTCTCAAACCACAACTTAATTCACTTTTTTGTCACTTTTTTTAGAGAGAGTTTTATTTTATTAGCGTAAAATTTTCAATCACATAAAATTGAATTGAGTTAGACCTGCATATCGGATACCAAAGAAAAATTTAAAAAATCACTATTTTGAGTCATAACATCATTAATTCATGGCAAAAACAGGAGCTAGGAACTGTCAAATAAACAGCACTATTAGAAAGCATCATTTTTATATCTTTCTTCGCTAGTAAATCCGCCACTTTGTTTTGCTCCCTAACGATCCGTGTGAATTTTTTTTCCAATATTTTATCAAGTGCATTTAATTTAACCCTTTTTTTTTTTTACTACCATGCTATAATAAATTTAAATTTTATGTGTGTGTATTCAACTTGCTTTTGGTGTTTTGTGGGACAATAATTAGTGCTAATTAACTGAGGTCCAACCTGTAGACTTATTTTTACTAATATTCAATGTATAGGTTAAAATTAAATAGACATTATCTTAGACTGTTTAATTTGGACCTAATTAAATTGAGAAAACTTAACGAGGAAGATTACAGTTTTTTTCATTTGGACTTTGAGTTGTTTCCCACTAATTAAAAAAAATGCAAGTAAAAAATTCCAAGTGGGTACGATGATGAATATATAGACTATAGTACTTATATTATATGATTTTTAATTGAAAAAAGACTAGGAATCATCCTAGGGATCAGTTCAAAATGAACTGTTTAACTAGGTAATTGACACTAACTTTAGTTTGGCCTTTAATCTTTTTCAGATTGCACCTACCCATAAATATATGTTTGGAGCTAAATGTGTTATTATTCAATGATAATAATTTTAGGGCTATTGAGTTAATGTCATTATATTTTTATTTTATTTCTTTTAGAGTCGCTAAAAATATTTATATAGAATGCTAGTTGTTAATACCTATATTTATATTATTGCTACAAAATCATTTATTTGTTGTATTGTATTTTGTGCATAAGTCATAACTTTCGTCAAAAACTTTTAAAATAAAAATGTAAAGTATAAATATGAAAATTAAAGGCATTATTTGTCATTATAATGATTTATTCATTTGATCATTTCTTCAAATATTAACACTGCTTATAAAATATCTTGAGTATCATTGTTACCGACCGAGGTCGTTTGGTAGAGTATACTAGAAAAAATAATGAATGTATTAGCTTTGTATATTATTAGTACCTTATTTAATACTCTTTTTCAACTTATGTATAACTAATGTTTGGATTAGTTATACACTGTATTGTGTAATAACGTGCGTATTACTAATATCATGATTTTTCAGGTATTAGCAATGCAATGGTTTTAATGCATGCTAATGCATGATAAAAGACCCAATTGACCCTCAAAACATTTTTTTTACATATTTTCCACCATAATAGTGGAGGGTATCTTTGTAAATAATTTATGTAATGCATGCTATTTTTAATGCATCAAACCAAACAATGCTTATAAATAATCTAGGTATAATTAATACAAGCATAACTAATACATACATTGCTAATGTAAACATTGTTAATACACTCTATTTAACATTCTTCTTATACCTCAACTTAATTATATTTTTGCTAGTGATCTAATCATTACTTTTTGACATTATTGTGTGTACAAATATTTGACTAGATAATCTATTGAAAATTAAAGCAAGAAATCCACTATAATTTGTTCTTATGATCAGCACCTCTCCTTTTCAATTATTTTTTTTCTCTAATTCTGAAAAGCAAGTTTACTTATATTAATCATTGTTGGTTTACAAATTACAAACAAACCTCCACCCTTCAAATTAGCATATTTCAAATATAATTAATCCAAAATTAGAGAAACCAACATGCAACTTAAATTATTTTTTTAAATGTTAGGTACACTTTTTAATTAGAATCTAATGATGCTAATTTGGATGAAAGAAAATAATTAGTATATCATAATTGAGTCATGTGAAATGCAAAAGGAAGGTAAGAGACGTGGGATTTGTCTTGGCTTGAGCACATGAACACATTATACATTTAAACATGCTTTAAGTTAGGTAAAAAATTAAAAAGCCAAGTGGTTCATTTAATTAGTTTTATTTTCAAGGGTTCAATTACATACAAATGTGGCCTCTAGAGTACTTTTCATATTCTTTTGAGGGCATATGTAACAACAAAATACATTTTAAGTCACTAGAGTATATATATATTTTAAAGAAAATTACTTTATATATACGGTGTAATTTTTTATTAAAAAAAAAGGTTCGGGTGAACATTATCGCGCCCCACTAGATTTGCCAATTGACTGATAGTGAAAAGACTTATCCCCATGTAATTCGTACTTTTCTAGTAGTGCAATAAGTCTTTTCATTGTCAGAGGCTCGAACTCAAAATCTCTGGTTAAATTATAAGTAGTAATTAATTTACAATATTATTGGAGGAGAACGAATTTTATGGGACTCTACGTATGAGTCCAATCTCTATTAAGGTTCTTGAAAGTTACTCTACTATAAATCCTAGTTCACGTCAATATAATATAAAGGGTAACATATTCCCTTTAAGAGACATCTCGAAATCTCATAAATTTCTGGATATTCATAAAAACATCAAATATTGTCCCTTCACCAGACGTTTCAGCTATTAAATACATCATAAGGAGATCCAAATCATCCTACATATATTCATGAATATATAAACTACTGAGTAATATATAACCATCGAATCATGAAGATAATTCAAAGAAAAGAATCAAAGAATAAATAAAATTATACCCAAATAGTTTATTAATAAAATATTCTTATTTCTTCGAATTTTATTCAAGGTTAATGTACTCTCTATAGATTAGGGAAAATAAGTTAGACAAGTACCCTTCCACATAATTGATTATTTTTTCTTCGTACCGAACACACCCTTTACCAAGAAATTTGAAAAACAAATTAGTATTGTAGTCCAAGTTGCACTGTAAGCTTACGTTTTACTGTGTAAATAAAGAGAAACAAAACTAAGTGAGGAATTAGAAGTGGAGGCTTCAATCCCACTGCATAACCACTTTCTAATTAAAGCTAATTAACCTTTAATCTGTTTTATAATCAGAAAAATATTAATTTAGAACTACAATATTTAATATAATCAAGTTCATGAATGATAGGAAAAGTTATTTCTGATGTAATTCTGAACAATATACCAAAAGAAATATTATTCTCCCACCGTCCAACATTAATGGTTAATTTTCTTAAGAAATTATTAATAAGGACAGTTTTACTAATTTATCTCTTAAAAAAATTTGAAACATTACAAACTTATTTACATTTTAAAAAAAGAATTAGTTGTAACATTTAACTAATTATATCTTAATTTCATAAATGAAAAAGTAATTTCAAATAATTATTTATAGTAATGTGGATAACTAATATGGAACGAAAGCGGAGGAAGTAAGTAATTTTCATTCTATATTTCCACCTTATCATGGAATCCAAAGAAGGAAGTGATAAACAAATTCTGATTTTATTTTTCCAAAATATGTGGGATAAAGCATGAACAATAGCTTATTATTTTGGGACACTCTAGTTTAAGATAAGAAGTTCTATATCGGTAAAATATAAAAGATATGTTAGATATATAAATAAGCCGTTCTTACACACTAGTAATGCGTTTTAAAGTCGTATGGGTCAAGGTTCAGAGCGAAATATCACTAGCGATTGAATCGTGTAACAGAGTCACTTTTGTGTCAGCTTTGTCGATACGGACCAGAGTTCAAGTGAGTTTAAGCAAATCTCAATAAGACGGAATGTGATGAGTCTAAACAAATTTCATGCAGTGAGATGCTAAGTCCAAGGGGCATATTGTGGCACGCTAACTTAAAATAAGAAGTCTCACATCAATAAAACGTCAAAAGAAATATTAGTGGTATATAAGTAAGTGGACCTTATACACTATTAACGCGTTTTAAAATTGTGCGGTGGATTGTTAGACATTCTTTATAATTGTCCTCATTAAATATATGATAGTAATGATTTCAGAGTCCTTTTATATATTTTCTCTCGATTGATATATTGCATGTAGAAACTCCTGTACGTGTTGAAGGGTCACTTAATTCAAATTACTCCAAGAAATTAAATGGTTGTCACATGATTATACTACTTTTATTTAATTTTTTAAGAAATGAATTGAATTATATATTATACTAGTAATTAACACATTAAATCCACATCCATGCAAAAAAGAATATTGCTGGCCAAAAACAAAAATGCATGACACTCAACTAAGTGCTTCTCAACATCAGCTTCTTCATGTTGTACATATTATTTATTTTCAATCACCTACCCTACCACCACCACCACCCCTGCCTAACCTGGGATCCCACAACTAGACTTTTCTTTTATTAAAATAATAATAAATTAATAAAAATAGTAAAAATTTATGCAGACAGACGACAGTGCAAGGAAGATGGGCTGTGTTTGGTACAACAAGAAATATTTTCCTGAAAAATAAATAACTATTTATTATCTTGTGTTTGATAAGCAAACAATACTATGAGTGTGGCGCTGAGGATTAGGGCTGTGGGGTGGTGCCAATGGGAACTATGGGAGTGGGTATTGGGTCAGGACGGATGGGAAGAGACAATCAATATTGATTCTGATGACATTTATATATGGACTAGTTTTTCATATTTTCACTCGAGAAATGATTATCTTATTTTTTAGAAAATAACAATGTCTGAGAACCACAAACACTCGAGAAACTACACATTTTGTCCTTCAAATGGACTGGTCTTTACTCTATAGCGTTCGAACTTATGCCTAGTGGGGCATAAGTTATTTAGAAATCAAAGTCATGTCTAGAAATAACTTTTGTGAAATATTATGGTACAAAAATATATACTTATACCTCACGAAAAAGTTATTTATTATGAAGTGCATAAATTAAGCCCAACACAAAATAAGAGCAAAAAATGCAGATGACCCAAACTATATGGGCCCTCACTCATCAACCAGTTCTATTGTATGCTGGAGGCTGCAATAAACTCTTGGCCCAGTAGCAAAATATAGAATTGGGCTTACACAGTAGCTGTTGAGTTCATTTAGTTCCTTTGCACAAACTGATCACTGTTACAAACAACACTTCCTCACATGTGAGTGAATTACTTTCCTGCTATACACTAAAGAAACAACTACAAAATTCTCAAGCATAATTTCGAGTAATATTCATGCTGCTACAGTTCAAAACTACAATATAATAGTAGCTGTACAAGTAAGTGACCAGTTGCTACTGCTGATGGAAGTTTTCCAACCTTCGTAAACTAAGAGACAGTATAATCCTAAACTTGGAGCAACCCCGACACCATTAACGTGAAACAGGAGAGGTATGACTATTACAAGTTACAAACTTTACGTATAAATCCTATAAACTACCCCTGCAGGGCTAACTGCATCAAAACCTAGACCATTAGCATTGGAGCTAAGGATTAACAAGCATCCAGTTTTCCTAACATCCTATAATACATATCAGAAATAATGATCTACATTGTTAGTTACGTATTCTATTTACCAGCCATATATTGGGTTTTCTACCTGAGGAGGCAAGAGATGGAGATCATTGCAATGCTGTTTGTCATAATCCCGAGTTCTGGGTATTGCACCAGTACACGACCTCAAGAACTCATTCCCTGTGAGACAATTGTGTGTAAATGCCAGAGCCCCATCAACCATCTCTTCTAGGTTTGGCATGGAAACTGATTTACCCATGCCTTTCCGACGTCTCCTGTCCAGACTTGTTTCATCACTCAAAACCTTTTCGAGGTCAGAATATTTCATGAACCTCTGGGTAGCAGCTTCCCATGAAAGCTTGTATTGCTCCTCGGGTGTGAGAGGTTGAGGTTCGCTAGACATTGCCTTTTCAACTTTTGCAACAAAGTCTTCAGGTGTCTTGTAAGTCAAACAGTTGGGAAATTCCTGGAAAAATTCATTAGATGGGTGATCTGCACATACTACAAATTTCCCCATTGCAAGAGCCTCAGCTGTGGCAGTACAGAGCACATCACTGATACTAGGATTTATGAAGACTTTGTAACTGCAAGCAAAATATGTTACATTAAAAAGGTGAACGGTAATAAATAAATCAAACAGGGAACACGGAAATGGGAAAAATCAACTACTAGCATCAAACAAAAGGCAGCAAATTGTATGTACTAAACCTTGTTGATCAAGCACAAGATCTAGCAGTTAGAAGGATCCTGTAAATGAAATATCCCAACAACCACTCAGTCCCAAACAAGTTGCGATCGGCTTACATAAATCCCCACTTCTTCAATGAAAAATACCAGAAAAGAAAAAAACAATTTTATTCAGTTTTTACAAAAAATGATTCCGAGAAAATTTAAGACTTTATACAAGTAGAGTCATTAATGAGGTATCTACCCCTTAGAAAGAACAAAAAAATTTGCTCCCAAGTAAATTGAAATCAGGTCTCGGACATGCGCTCTCTAAAGGTTACCCTTGCTTATCATACGAATATCTTTACCATCTTAGTAATTGATACATTAACAGTAATTCTAGTATCATTTTGTCACAAGGGAGCAGAATGTTACTTTTGTCGGTTCCATTATAATTCCTCTCTGATGCTTTATAGATCATTGCACCAAAATGGAACAAGATGCATTGAATAATGATTATTCTGTGTAACACTTTCTGAGAAAGGTTCTATTAAAGGATTCTTACCCATGAAGAGAATCATCTGCATGGTCTCTACCATTCATGAAGTTGACATTGAGATTTAACCTCTTTGCCGTACTCTGTACTTCATGAGCATCTTCCCCATTGCCGAATACATCCAAATTAAAGCCATCAAATTCAGTTTTGTGCTTTGATAAGAGATCTATCAACTCCCGGTATCCCTTCGCCCAAACCATTTTGCCAAGGAAATATGCCCCTTTAGAGAAAACTTTCTGGCCGCTTTGTCTATCTGCAGCTGCTTTTTCTCCTATTTTCAGAAACTTTGGATTGACACCATGAACATTGCAGACCAAAGACCTGGGCAAATCTTGTGTAGCAGCAGAAAGGCGAAGAACCTAAACAGGAAAATTGACATCTCAATTAGGACCAACATGAAATAACAGGCAGGGTGATTTAAAATTTAAAAGAGGACATGGTGCTTTAAAATACAGTGTTAAAGCATCTTCCGATGCTCAACTAAGTTGCGCGGACTCTTCACTTTCGATGCCACACCCGTGTCGGATTTTCCAAAAACACACTACTTTTGGCGAATCCAACACGCACCCCTTGACATTTTTGAAGAGTCCGAGCAACATAGATGCTCAATGCATGTTTAACCCACAGTTCCCCTCTTTCTCCTTTTCTGATGACAATTTACCATAGACTAACCATACCTTGTCACAATATGCTCTCGTGACCCAATTGTTAATGTGTTTCACAAAAAAAGCTTGAAGAGCCCCATTCTTTTCCCTCTTGATATATTCCAAATAGTTTGTGTGGACGATACCAACAACATGGTTGAATTTATTGGTCCAACGTTTTCCATGGTGGTACCAATTGAGATGTTCTGGCTCCTCCAAAATTGCAATATCGGCATCCCTAGATGGGATAAACTGAGAAGTGTCTCCAGCTGGTAATATGCTCCGCCTTTCTTTGGAGAACTGGAAGGGAAAAAATATTTGTCAATAATCACATCCATCTCAACATCTTTGCCTACCATGTTATAATTTATTGAGCTAGTTAATCAAGGACTACCTTTCCAGGGTAAAATGAAATCTTGAAGTCAGCCTTGAAACCAATTCTCTCCTCGAGCCAATTGCGTATATAAAGCTCTTGAGCTTCAGGAGAACTAAAAGTAAGTTGGTTTGGATAAACCAGCTCTTGGTCAGACTTACATAGCCATGGAACCAGCAACGTAACATTCTGCTTTTCTGATTTGGCTAAGTAAGCCGCTCGGAATAGAGGATTTACAGCAGTTCCTGTCATCCAAGGAAGGCTAGCAGTTGTAACTATTGCTACATGTCTCTTATCGCCTTCTAGATTCTGCTTGGTAGAATCTCCCCAAAATCCACCATCATAACAATGACCAGTACTCTGAAGAACACTGGCGATTCTTAAATCTAATTCATCATTCATAATTTCACCATCAATCAGCGAGGACCCCCCTCCAGGTAAGGAATTTAGCAAAAGCTTGCTGTGTCCTTTGCTGCATAAACTTTCTACAATCTTCTCCGATATATCTGCAAACAAATTAAAGACACATAGAAGGTGGGTTATAGTTTCAACAGACAGCAGATAGACATTTTAAATTTGAATAAAAGTTATAACAGAATAAAAAAAGAAAGAAAAGTTCAGTTTATTCTTGTATATCATTAGAACCCAGAATTCTTGTTGTTGTACATTGAAGATATGACACATCAAGTTCCATTATGAAATTATGACATCCATAACTAACATCCGTCTGTTACAGTTTTTTTATATGCAGACTGTTTTACCCCCAGTATATCATTCAAATCTCTGCATCGCCACATTGGACATGTCAAGGACACATAATGGAGAAATTATCCAATTATACTTGTTGAAAGTTCGTAATTAACAGTGCTACCACAGATTTCACACAAGATAAAAACACTCAGAGCTTCATGTGCAACAATTTACCATAAATATAAACTGAGAACATTTTAAGAAATATAGCTTGATGCAAAGTAAGCTAACCGTCCTAGTTAACATGCAATAGTAGGCTATTCATCCTACTAAATAACCAAAAAGAATAAGTGATATCTAGAGAAACGTGAAAGCACTGATAAAATATCAAACCAGGAGCGCATAGGTAGCATCACCAATTTGACTTATGCTAGTGAAGAATATCTACCTTAAACAGATTAAAGAGACCTAACATCAAAAAGAAGAAAAAAAATAAGGACATTCATGTAGAGTCATAGACTAAATGTATTGGTTGAGCATTGCAAACAGATCATAAACAACAAAGACAATCCAAAACTACAAACAATAGATTTGTAAATGCCAATTGAACTATTACCTCTTCTTATTCCAATTTGATCCAAAAATGGGCTCGATTGTCTAACTAAATATGCCAATAGTTCTGGCACATCAAGTGGTGGCACTCCCTGCATAGATGAATATCATGTGAGGATAGATAAGAGAAAGAAAATGCCTCTAGTCTAACTGCTGTCAATCTACTAGAGTAGAATTTAATCCTAGTTAAAATTCACCAATAATTTAACCCAGAGAGACTAGCTCCTAGATAGTAAATATCATGTCCAATTTTTCTGCTGTTGACATGTAATCCAACTTGTATACATGAAAGGGAAGATTAGGTCATTTAGAATGTTAAATTCACAGAGGTAAATCAAGATAAAAATAAGAGATACGTCTTCTATTTCACTTGTTTAAAATAGTGAAAAAAATAAGAGTGAATTCTGTTCACGCTTATCAAGAAAAGAATATCTCCTCCCTGTGTCTTCCTCCTAAACTTTTCTTCACCTCTCAGGTTATAAGTGTACAACCAAATTACGCAAGAGAAATATTTTTATTTCTCTTTCGATTCCCATCCTTTCTCAAACTTTTGAAGCAGGATATTAGCGCAGGGCACGGTCCAAATCAAACGCATAGAAAACCTTGTAGAATAAAATCTCATCCAACGTTAAAAGATAAGACACTAACCTTTGTCTCTTCTGGTTCCTTGCAAATTGATTTCTGGAAAACAATTAGACAAATAGAAAAACAATATATTAATCACATGGATAAACATCAATCAATACAAATGTGAGTAAAGACAACTTACATAACAAGTCAACACATAATGGTGAAGGAATCAAAAGACACACAGAAAGATCTAAAATAAAGAGAGCAACTATCCGTGGTTGATGAGCTGAACAAACGCAAGCTTACCCTCCCATTGTGACCAAAAGCACTCACGTATACCATTAAACAGTAAGCTCAATATAAAATATCCACCAACCATTTGACTTAATCCCACAACCAAAGAAAAAAAAAACTCCAGCAAGTACCAGCATCAAGATGGGACAACCTAGCCCCAAGGGTTCTGGTCTAGTAGCACGTCACATGTTCAAACCCTATCGCAGACAAAAACCTGGAATTTAAGTGGAGAAGGGTAGAGGGGCAGACCCGTTACGCACTGAGTTTCGATCTGGGCATGGCTCAGGGGCATTTGTCGGTATTTTAAAAAAATGATGGGACAACAGAAAACTGAACTCCACCATTAGCACAATAACCCACAAAAAGGAAGTTCAAAAATAAGAGAAATGAGGTATCATGAAAATATCTAGCACATTTGGGAAAAACCATGTACCACCTAAAGAGACAGAGTAGTTGTGCTTTCCCCGAAAATGAGATTTGTAATACCTAACCTACTAGGCAGAGGCAGATACAAGATTTGAACTTTATGGGCCCGAGTTCAAAATTCTACCACATCCATTTGATTCATCTGAGTTGGAATCTATTATTTCTGCATATTTAATGGATCTTTTAACACATATTGGGTCAGAGTCGAAGTTATTGGGTTTGGATGAAGTAATAACTTGTACACTAAGTCTGCCCCTGGCTACTAGGTGATCCGAGATCACCCAATTATTGCTTATAAAACTTTAACTAAAGAAGGCATATCAGATAATAATGAATCACAGTACACAGTATTTCTCATTTAATAAGAGATGGTGTTGAGGAAAAATAACCATAGAGGTAACTTTCAGCGTAAAAACATTTTTTATGCTCTAGGAACTAAAAAGGAAACACAAAAGCAAAGTTAACAATGTGAATTGTAGTACCTTCTTAAACGCATACCACCTTGCTTAAGATTACTTATGTTAAAAGCTGAAGAACCAAATTCAGACTCGATTCCTCTGATGAGTAACAGGTTTTTTAAGTTATAATTTGCTTTAAGTTTTTCATTTTTGGGAGAAGAGGCAACTAGCTTGTTATTGAAGAATCTATGCAACTGTCACAGAGTAGCAGCACATAATCACTAGCCTAAACAGATCATTCATCAACACCAAACACTTACTATATTCCTTCAAACTAAACAAGTAACACATCCATCAAAACTTCCATACCAAATTTTACTCGACCATAGCAAAGATACTCCAACAATTGAGAACAGATGAAAAAGACCATCCATATACTCATCCAAGATTCATTTTTTAAGAAATAGCAAATCATTTCAACAATGATGGTAAATCATAGCTTAAATATTAACAGCAAAATGACAAATAATTATACTTTTAGTCCATGAATGAAAAACCTATACTATATGTTTCCATAGTAAAAAATGATAAAAGGAAATAAAGCATAATAATCAGAATCTGAAATTACCAAGCTTGATTTTACTTTCCCCACAAATTCACTATTCTTAATCACTTCAAAAATCTCTGCCGGGGACGATCTCGATCCCTTAAGCTCCACCTCCAGCTCCTTTAACCGAGTTTTGAAAGTTCTAATAGGCTCCCAATCAAATTCCCCAAAATGTCTCTCTTCCTTAAGCCTGTCACACCTCCACTTCCTCCATATCTCCCTCTCCCTCTCCCTCTCCTTCTCCTCCTCCTCCTCCTCTTCCACTTCCGCTACAATTGCATTCTTAATCGCTGATAAATCAATCCTAAGCTTCCCCTGCGACGGCCACTTAAACTCCGACGACGAATACGCCCTACGTATCTCAGAAAGCTTCGGACGAAGCTTCTTCACAAAATCAATCTCCGCCGGTGCCGTAATGGTAGAAGCCGTAATTGCTGGAACAGCGAAAGGCGATATCGAAGCTGAATTGATGAAATTCTCCAGCTCTCTATCCGCTAAGTTCTTAAACTTATTCGCTCGGTTTTTTATAAGCTGAAGATCCGCGTCCGCTGAAGATCGTACCTCTTGCCATCCCTTCGATATAAACGACAACGCTTTCTCCGCCGTCACAACGGAGCTCGAACTCGAACCTACAGACGGCCTCGTTCTCGTCTCCGGTGGCCTGAAATTGATCATTTTTCCGGTGAGATTCTGGAAGTTTCTAGGGTTTCGATTGAAAAGTGTTTTCTCCTCTTTCTTCAATGGTGAAGAAAGGGAAGTGAAAAAGAGGGGACGGCTGAGAATTTAAAGGCTATGATTTTGGGGAATTAAAAAAAAAAATTCCACGTGGATTAACACGTAGGATGAAACCGTGTTGATTGGATTCGCGGGAAATGACGTGGACGTATGGAGATCAGTGATGTGGATTTAATCACGTGAGTTGAAAACAAATTTATTTTACTCCCTCCGTCTCATTTTATATGTCACCTTTTTATTTTGCACTTGCATTAAGAAATGATGTGACTTTACCCTTCTACCCTTATTTAATATTTTCTTAAGTCAACTTTATCAATAAATGACAAGACTAATTAACTATTCTATCAATGATATAATAGGCAAAATATGGTAATTTATGCATAAATTTTATAAAATGACAAGTATTGTGGTCCAGCTATTTATAGAAAGAGATGACATATAATATGAGACGGAAGGAGTAGTAATATTGAGTCATAATTTCTTTCTTTGTTTTTTCAAATCGTCAGAAATTCATAGTTGTCATCTTTAAAGTGTGTTTCAAATAAATTTGCTCCTATGTAACAATTCACAATAAATTTATTGTGCAAATTAGAGGAAGAACGACAAAATGAGAATATATAAGATGAAAGTACTCAAATTGGCATTTCTTAACTTGGCATCTTCATTTTTCTATTAATTTTTGTGATTCGATAATACTTATATTACTCTATTTTATAAACTAACAAGGGGTAAGATGAACACCGCAATAAATTGTTGTACGGAAAGCATCATATAGTGTACTACAAAGTTGTGCGTTAAAATTGCATCTACTTTTATTTTTTTTGTTCTTCAACCTTTTCTTTATCCTTTGTTTACTTGGCTTTTAGTTTTTTACTAAGCGCGTGTATGGTACTTGATAACTGGCTCATGTTTTTGCATCACTTGATCACGATTTTGCTATGACAAATCAGCCTAAAGTTCTAGGAACCACTAAGAGAATGGAAGAAAGAACACAAGAGGATTGTTGTTAGAAAGAATTGCGTAGAGAACTTTGATTGATTTTTGTTTGATACATTTATAAATGGATATCCCTCTATTTATACTACTAACTTAGGGATAAGTGTAAATAATAATTATTACATAAGTCCATACATATTTATAAAGTAATCCTTTTTCTAGAACTTCAATAATGTCTATAAATTTCTAAGGACCTTTCATGTAATATCTATAATATTCTAGATTCTACATGAAAAATTCTCACATTTCTTTAAAATCTTCCACTGTGGACTAGCCTTTTTCCGATGTAAGCCTTTCTTATGAATAACGTTGTGTCATGTGAAACATATGTGGCACTTATGTGACGTGATGACATGGCGGATCGTCACACGTTGTTGTATTTTTTAAAATTAGAATATTCAGGAAAATGGAATATGCTTCCACAACTTTGGAGCTTTGTTTGGACAAAAACAATTATCAATTTAAAAATCTAGACTTTATAATAGGCTGTTTGACACGTGTTGATTGATAGCTATGTTGATGACTTGATGTTATTTTGTCATTGAACAGTCGAAGAAAAAAACTTTAGTTACTTGTTGAATATTATTATTGAAAATCGTTCTTTTTTAATGAAGAAATACTGTTTTTTTTTTTTTTTTTTTTTTTTTTTTTTTTTTTTTTTTTTTTTCCCCTTAA
>NW_006238934.1:3113022-3119237 GCF_000226075.1 Solanum tuberosum | reverse complement strand
AAATTTTTTTTTTTTTTTTTTTTTTTTTTTTTTTTTTTTTGTCTTTTGTTTTAGTCACTAGATATGGACAATTATTGATTTGATTAATCTAAATTCATGTTGAATATATTAACTTAATGAGAAGGGTAAAAGACTCTATACTAATACTTCATTATTTATCCCCAAGTCAACTCAATTCAAGAATTTTAATTAAAGATTGAATATTCTCAATCATTTAATCATAACTATAAATTATACGTAACGGAACAATTAAAGATAGGGATTTAGTTGTTCAACAGTAATATTAATAGTTGCTTTAGGAAGAAAGGTTGGTTGGTTTAACACTCTTCAATATTTTCCACATGTGATTACATTTATTTAAGATAAATTTATGTCCTAACAAATGAGTCATTTTCAATTTCTCACTTAACTAAAATTATATAAAAATAAAAACAAAAGTGTCAATAAATATAATTGACAACAATGAATACTTGGATAAGCATAAATTGAAGCTCATCTTGAACAAGAAAAATATATCACAAGACAATATCAATGTTATCGGATATATGCTTTCTTGGAGAGGGACTAACAAGCACCATTGATGGTTGACAATTATTTTTCGTCTTTCAGATTGACACGTGATAAGTTTTTATTTGTTTAGAAAAACATGAAATAAGTTGGTGAATATGTTTTCTATCTCAGAATTTATACTATTTAACATGTTTTCCGTGAAAGTCTTACTAATTTATTCGGCAAACTGATCAATAATCCCTAAATCAATACTGATCAATCGATATCTTATTAGTTTAATTTCCGATCTAGTGTATTTTAAAATTGATAATCGATAAATCGAACTATTAAACACAAATATTTAGACTTTTTTAGGTAAGTGATTTGTGTTTGTTGAACAACTTTGTGGGCTACAAGAAAATTGAGCCCACAAATATTTGTTGTATATGGGCTTCACCGTTAACGTGTCCATCAACAAGTTTTTCTTTAAAAGATTTATAAAAACAGACCATTTGGTTAGTATTATTTTTAGTTTCATTTATTATTTTGGACTTAAAAGTTTGGATTTTACTTGTGTCACTGATTTGAAATTGATCAATTCAGTTAAATCACTTTCATTTTTTGCAGTTTAATACATAACCCCATCTGTTCTATCATTTTGTTTCTTTTAATCAAACAATAATTATAAGCTTTATGGTGTGATAGGATCGGATAGATAAAATTCTTTTATTTTTAAATAATAATTTCATGTTTGAGTTCTAGATATGAAAAAAGCTTATGATAGAAGTGATTCTCCCTTTTTTTTTCTTTTTTTTTTTTATCTTACGCAACATGAATTCAAATTAATTATAACTCAATGCAGTACGGCATACTGTTTGAGAAACCAAGAAAAAAAAATCCTTCTACGACTTGATTCTTCCCCTACTATATATCTTCTTCTTTTTTAAAAGTTAGTGTACTAAGCTTTCGTTATGTGCTAGATTCGAAAAAGAACTAGATCACAACTTCCTAAAGATGGGTTATATATATTGAATTGTATGTGGTTTTCCAATAGATTAGACACTGATTATTTAATACTCATTACTATAAATAAGGTGGTGGTGAAGGTAAATAACATATATAGTCCATGACATGAGATAGAACATGTGTGATGAGTAATTACTTGAGTAGTTGAAAGAAAAAACCTTGTGATTTTGCCATTTAGAAGGTCCAAAAAGTAAATATAAACTAGGAAAAATGGTTTGAAAAATACATTAATTTTGGCCGAAATTGCTGTTACGAATCAAACTTTATGGAGGACCTTTTACCCCTGTACTATTTAATAGTGTATTTTAAAGGTATATATGCGCCCATGTGGACACATTACTATTTAAAATGATGTAATATTTATGATGTCCACGTAGGCACATATATACCGTTAAAATATACTGCTTAAATAGTACAGGTCCTTTCCAAGTTTGGTATCGTAACAGCAATTTCGACCAAAGTTAAAGTATTTTTCAGACCCTTTTCTCTATAAACTATAATAACATAATCAATGTAATTCTCGAGATGCTATAAAGTACATTTTAAAAATACTTTTCGAACCTAATATTTGTTAAGCATATTGGCTCCATCTTTGAAAATATCCTACCAACATTGGCATCAATATAGCACTAATTTTAGCACTTGTTACAATGAATATGACTCATGTGTCATGATAGACAACATCTTTCTTAGTTTGAGCAAACATTTGTTGTAGAAATAGATATTTCATGATTAAAGTCCTAAAGTACTAAAACTTATAATCTTATATACCTTATTTAATTGATTAGATATTTTAAGATTTCTTAAAGTAAAGAAATATCAATGGATATTCTCTTTAAGATATAATCCTAAATTGTTATTTACTATTAATAGACATAAACATGTCAATACATACCACGTTAGTGGTGAATGAACCTGTACAAAGTTAGGGAAGGGTGATGTTACCATTCAAGTCGATGACACATATTGTTTATTATGATCTAATAAACCTCAAAGATTTGTGTTTTGAGCTATATCCATAGAGTTTTTTTGAGTTCTTTTATATACCATCCGAACTTATATAATATTTTTCACTTTTATTTCTCTTTATGATACGAAACTTGTCTAAGGTGTCTTATATGTTTTTTCTTTAAAATCATGTCAATCTTTGTCTTTGATTCGTCCTTCGTCATGAGCCCTAATCGTCATATATGATATACACCATCCCTTAAAGATTCAATGTCCTTTTGTGGTTTGGCAATCATCATTGTGGAAGTCCGAATTTGATATCATACTTTTCATACTCTAAACTTACATTTATTCTCCGATTTTGATCCATAGACAAATTTACTATTATTATTTTTTAATCAGTATACATAGATTATATACTACACATATATTATCATACATTTATTATATATAAATCATAATCATATATCCATCGATTATTTTTAATTTAATTAATTGATGAACGATTATTTGATTTAATTAATTAAAAAAAAACTACTCCACTAGCTCATGAAAGAGCATTTTGATCGTTTCTTTGAAGGTTAATTAGTAAAGAAAATCTAATTTATGAGATAATAATTATTAATCGAGAGAAAAAAATTAAGCTTTCTTTTTCTTATTCCTCTATATCAAGGAAATTTCTTTTTTATTAAAGAAAAGTCCAAAGTACGTATTGATGCTTCCAATACCGACTTAAATTGTCACTTAAAACTTTAGATAAAGTACAATCATTCTCAATCTAAGACAATCTATCTTTCAATTAAATACTAATTCATAACATAAAACATTTTTATTCAAGGAAAAAATAAATAGAAAAGTGTTACAAATGCCCCAACTTTTTGACCCTTTAAACCTAAGTAATCTCTCATGCTATACAAACAAAAGGTATTAGTATTAAGTTGTGGTGAGGTGAATGAAGTTGCTCGTCTTTTAATTAAACATTTTGGATTCAAGCCTTGTGTATGAAAAAAATCATGATAGGAAACGCTTCTCACCAATGAAGTCCAGATTTGATATCATACGTTTCACACTCCAAACTTACATTTATTCTCCGATTTTGACCTAATATTTTTTCAAAGGGATCTTTACATATGTAAATGCAAGACAAATTTACTATTTATTTTTTCTAATCAGTATACATAGATTATATACTACACATATATTATCATACATTTATTATATATGAATCATAATCATATATCCATCGATTATTTTTAATTTAATTAATTGATGAACGATTATTTGATTTAATTAATTAAAAAAAAACTACTCCACTAGCTCATGAAAGAGCATTTTGATCGTTTCTTTGAAGGTTAATTAGTAAAGAAAATCTAATTTATGAGATAATAATTATTAATCGAGAGAAAAAAATTAAGCTTTCTTTTTCTTATTCCTCTATATCAAGGAAATTTCTTTTTTATTAAAGAAAAGTCCAAAGTACGTATTGATGCTTCCAATACCGACTTAAATTGACACTTAAAACTTTAGATAAGGTACACAATCATTCTCAATCTAAGACAATTTATCATAACATAAAACATTTTTACTCAAGGAAAAAAATAAATAGAAAATTGCTACAAATGCCCCAACATTTTGACCCTTTAAACCTAGGTAATCTCTCGTGCTATACAAACAAAAAGTATTAGTATTACATAATATGTGACGCACTGAATGAAGTTGCTCGTTTTTTAATTAACGATTTCATATTCAAGTTTTGTGTATGAAAAAATTCATGATAGGGAACGCTTTCCACCAATGAAGTCCTATGCAATGCGAATTCAAAATAATCGAACTCCAACACAAATATTGAATGAAAAAAAAGTATTACGTAAGATCTATTGGTTTGGGGTGGGTGGGGGTGGCCGAGTGGGGATGGGCGTGGGGGGTACGTGGGGGTTTATTTTGTCTGCCTTTTTTTTGGATGATGGTACCAAAAGCCAGCTTTGCACTATCAGGTCCAGTCAATATATAGTGATATATATAATATTAACAAAAAAGTTTCTTTTTATTTTTAAATTATTATCAAATAATTTAATCCATAATAATTAATAGAATGGGAAAAGTTATTAAAATGTTATCATGAAGTATATACATGTGACAGGATAACTAGTGATAGGATTCGAGAATTGAGTATGAATAAGAATCTGGTTAAAGAACATTTTTTTTTTAAAACAAGTCTTATTCAACATAAATTTAAATTAATCAAAACCTTATATAGATATCGAACTTGTGATGAAATACTTATCGACCATTATAGCAATAGTGCTTGTGAGGTGAATGATTGATCGAATATGTCCAATAACGTGCATTGATTATATTCATCAGAATAATATCACATGGATCGTGTAAATAAAAAAAATTTAACTAGTTGATTTTTTTAATTTAATTTTTTTGTTTCATTGACAGGAAATAAAAGGTTTCAAACGTAAAAGACAAGATCCAATCGTAACACTATTTGTCTTGTTTAACTTAAAAAGTTATCTTATCTTTAAATTTCTCAAATAAAAATAAAAATGATAAGGTATTATATTTTCTCTCTTGAAAAAGTTAAAAAGATGTAGAATTTAAAGGCATTATATCACAGTGTAGAAAACAAAAAGCCAAAGAATTACATTCTTGTGAAACTTAACAAAATATTTTATAATCACAAATGAGTATGTATTTTAATATATTTATTTTAAAAAGGAAATAAGAAAAACAAATAAGGATACTTGAACTAATTTTCCTTTACAAATTTTTGGTCCGTACTTCTTTTACCTATATACCAACATAATAATAAGGAAAATAAACTTTATACATAATCATAAACATCCTTGTTTTTGTTCGGTGTTCAATACCTTTCTTAACTCAATTAATTTAAATTTGCACCTAAAAAATCTTACTTTAAGAATAAAACTTCTTACTATCAAAATCAATTCAGTTTTCAACTGTAATATTTAATTAAGGATAGATAAATATTTACCATTCCATCATAATATCTTTGGCATTAAACATTCATTAGATGAACATCGAGCGAATAATCACCAAGTAATATAAGTTTTACAAAACGCAAATAGTTTAAGACTAATGATATTCGCAATTAGTAGATGTAATTAGTACATATCCATGTTGTGTTGAACACACATTAGAGAAGAAAGCTTTCCATATCGAAAAGTTGTTTATTTTCAGAATTCAAAAACGAAATCTCTATTTATAAATGGAAGAAATCTTATCCATCCCTCATAGGCATGCAGTCGAATAAAAAAATGTTTTTTAAAAAAATAATAATTAAGGGGTTAATTGATATTTTCTGATATTAGAGGGGGTAAAAATGCAATTTATATTTTCTATTTGTGAAACAACCCACATGCTGGGAAGTGGTCTCTCAATCATTGACCACTCACGAGGCATGGTGGTAATGGGCAAAATTGAAATTTTAATTTGACACGAAAAGAGTTACGATCGAAATAATTATTTTATAAATGGTTTTTATTTATTTATCGATCTTTTAGATCACGATATACAATTTATTTTCGAATATATTGAAAGTGACCATTATCTAAATGAGTCATATTTCACTAATTTCACAACATTCTTCAACTTTTATATATAAATATATATATATATATATATATATATGTGAACTAAGATTGTAGCATTAATTGAGAGAAAACCCTAAACAAAATATCCTTGTCTGCCCTTTGCTTGTTATCTTCTTGTTTTTGTGGCTATAT
>NW_006238934.1:3080814-3112494 GCF_000226075.1 Solanum tuberosum | reverse complement strand
AAATATATATATATATATATATATATATATCTCCAATTATTTTGATCCTTTTATTTAATGCCATAAGTTATTTTTTAACTTTCATGTCATTTTCATACCTTTAATATTTATAGCGAAGTGTGAGCAATTCCAAAGTCTTTTTCCTTAAAAAAGGTAAATAAAAGAGTTAAATAATGTGCTTATAATATAAATAATCTTTTTCTAAAAAGACAATAATGTCCTTGTCAATTGTCATTATTATATTTTCTAAGGCCAGTAACACTTCATAATGCCCAGAAAATTAGGACAATTTTCCTTCCACTATTGCATTTTATATTTGCATAAATAAACCCTTTTAATGGAAGATCCACTTTTTATGGTCATCACTTGCTAAATCTTCACAACCAGATTTTTCTTTTCTTTAATATTCTTTCATCAACCATACCACTTGTATTAATTCTATTGGATTATACTCCATGCGTAGAGTAAAAATTAAACTTTATCAGTTCTGAATTTATCAAATGAATCAAATATTTATATTTATTTAATAATTTTTTTAAATATAAATACAATGATAAAAGTTGTCGAGTTTATTCGAATTCGTAACTAATACTCTCCCTCCTCTCTAGATTATACTGAAGTCGTTTGGTGTGAGGTTCTAAGATATAATAATCCTATGAATAAAATATAGGATTATTTTATCTTACGTTTGGTTGGAGGTATTTCACAGTCTTGGGATTAATTATCCCACTACTTATACTTTAGTGATGGAATAAGTTATCACATATATATGGTGGAATATCTTATCACAAGATAGTTATCCCGAAATAATTAATCTCATAATAACCTGTTCCCAATCAAACGACCCCTAAATACATTATTGACCCCAACTTGTATAAAGTTGATGCATAGTTATTAGTATTTCTTTTGTTTCAATTTATTTGTTTTATTTTTTCTTTTAATCCGTTTAAAAAATGTTTCTTTTCCTCTCTTTTTTTTATTAGCAAGTTTCTAATTCAAAAATTCCTCGTGACATGTTTAAAGGGAATGTATTTTTTTTGTTAGCAACTTTATATATAAATTTTTTACGTGATGTGTTTAATATAGTGATACTTGTTACTATTTACTTTGTTAAACTCTGTTTCTAATTAAAATAAAACAAATAAATTGAAACGGAACGGATATTATTTTATTATGCAACAAAGTGTGTGCAGAATTCCATACTAATAGAGTTTTCTCACTCCAATTATAACACTGTATATTACTATCTCTCCATTATTCTTGGCTTTGTAGTGATCTGAATCAACCCATGTTTCCCACCTCTCCTTGTCTAAATTCTAACATGGGTTTGTACAAAAAACAGCCATTAGTTGGCACAAAGAAATCAACTTTATTGATTATGTGATTCTTGTCAATACATGCTGTCTAGTGGTTCTTGGTGAAATCATCATCAATGGAGGCTGTTCAGCTAATGGGGTTTGCTCTTACACTCTTCATTTCACTTTTTTCAGTTGTTTACAGCGTTACAGACCCTAATGACCTTGCCATTATCAATGAGTTCAAGAAAGGGTTAGAAAATTCTGAGCTTTTGGAATGGCCAGTTAATGGTGATGACCCTTGTGGTCCTCCAGCTTGGCCTCATATAATTTGTACTGGAAACAAAATTCAACAGATTCAAGTTATGGGGTTGGGGTTAAAAGGCCCTTTGCCTCAGAACTTTAATAAGTTGTCTAAATTGACTAATTTGGGGTTGCAAAAGAACAAATTTAGTGGAAAGTTACCATCTTTTGGTGGTTTGTCTGAGTTGCGCTATGCTTTCTTGGATTTCAACATGTTTGATAGTATTCCATTAGATTTCTTTAATGGGCTTGTGAGTTTAGAGGTGTTGGCATTGGATGATAATCCTTTGAATGCAACTACTGGTTGGGGTTTGCCTAATGAGTTGCAAAGTTCAGCTCAATTGACTAACTTGACTTTGATGAACTGTAATTTGGCTGGTTCTTTGCCTGAGTTTCTTGGAAATATGTCTTCTTTAGATGTATTGTTGTTGTCCAAGAATCGACTTTCGGGGACTATACCAGGTACTTTTAAGGATTCTGAGCTCAAAATGCTATGGTTGAATGATCAGTCTGGTGATGGCATGAGTGGTTCAATTGATGTGGTTTCAACAATGAGATCACTTACTAGTCTTTGGCTTCATGGGAACCATTTTTCAGGTAAAATTCCAAAGGAGATTGGTAATTTGACATATCTGCAGGATCTTAATGTTAATAGCAATGATCTTGTTGGTTTAATTCCTGAATCTTTAGCAAATATGTCATTAGGCCATCTTGATTTGAATAATAATCATTTTATGGGGCCAATACCAAATTTCAAAGCTATAAATGTTAGTTATCAATCTAACTCTTTTTGTCAAGCCAAAATTTGTGCACCTGAGGTTATGGCACTTTTAGAATTCCTTGATGAGTTGAATTATCCATCTAAACTTGTTGAATCATGGTCAGGAGATAATCCTTGTGACGGGCCGTGGTGGGGATTAAGTTGTGACATTAACCAAAAAGTTATTGTGATAAACTTGCCTAAGTCCAATCTTTCTGGTACCTTGAGTCCTTCAATTGCAAAATTAGATTCTCTTACTCATATTTATCTTGGATCTAACAATATTTCTGGTTCTATTCCATCTAGTTGGACTAGTTTGAAACATTTGGTTCTGCTTGATTTGAGTAATAACCACATTTCCCTTCCTCTGCCTGAATTTACTCCCCCCTTGAAACTCGTCCTGAGTGGAAATTCGTTACTGAACTCTAGTCCTCTTATAGCAAGCCCTTTGCAAAAGAATAGTACATCCACTTCTGTTTCACCCTCTTTGCCGACCAATAAGTCAAGCTCTTCCAAGTCTAACTTAGTCATTTTTGTGGTTCCTATTGCAAGTTTTGCACTTTTAGTTTCTTTTGCTATGCTACTATATGTTTACGTTCGAAAGAGGAGTATGGATAGGCACAAAGGTCCAACTTCTCTAGTGGTTCATCCTAGAGATCCTTCTGATTTGGATCGGATGGTCAAGATTGCAATTTCCGATGAAACTAAAGGAAGTCTTTCGATACTAACTGGAAGGGGTTCTTCTAGTATACACAGTGGTAAATACCCTGTGATGGAAGCTGGCAATTTGGTCATATCAGTTCAAGTACTTAGGGATGTAACCAAGAACTTTGCTCCAGAAAATGAACTCGGGCGTGGTGGTTTTGGAGTGGTTTATAAAGGAGAATTAGATGATGGAACAAAAATAGCTGTCAAAAGAATGGAGTCTGGAGTAATTAGCAGCAAAGCGTTGGATGAATTTCAATCTGAAATTTCTGTTCTTTCCAAAGTCAGACATAGGAATTTAGTGTCTCTGTTGGGATATTCTGTTGAAGGCAATGAACGGATTCTGGTTTATGAACACATGCCACAAGGTGCTCTTAGCACGCATCTTTTCAACTGGAAAAGCTTGAACTTAGAGCCTCTTTCGTGGAAGAGGAGGCTGAATATTGCATTAGATGTTGCTAGAGGAATGGAATATCTACATACATTGGCTCATCAGTGCTTCATACACAGAGATCTCAAGCCCTCAAATATCTTGCTGACTGATGATTTCCGAGCAAAAGTATCAGACTTTGGACTCGTGAAACCCGCCCCTAATGGAGAGAAGGGCTCTGTGGTCACCAAGCTAGCTGGAACTTTCGGATATTTAGCACCTGAATATGCGGGTAAACATTTCATTTCCTGTTCTTTTATTCCTAACATGACATTTTATTTTGTAAAACAGGAAACAGATGTTCTATTTGCCATTTGATGTTCTCTTTGGTATGAGTACAGTTACATAAAACTCAAATAGTTTAGTTACTGTTGTCTGTTTTGGGGTGGATAAGTTAAGGACTATAATAAATCTGTTCACCGATAAGATGATATTGAATATCAACTTTAGTGACTAATTCTTGTAGACACCTAGGATTTTCTTTAGATGATTCTGTCTTTTCCGTCTGCTGGTTTCCCAACTCATTTTGCCTGCTGTTTTAATACAGTTACTGGTAAAATCACCACTAAAGCCGATGTCTTTAGTTTCGGTGTTGTCCTTATGGAGTTGTTAACTGGATGGATGGCACTTGATGACGACAGACCAAATGAAAGCCAATACTTAGTTGCATGGTTCTGGAACATCAAATCCTCTAAAGAGAAACTTATTGCAGCAATCGATCCAGCTCTGGATGTGAAACAAGAGAGTACATTTGAGAGCATCTACACCGTTGCAGAACTTGCTGGTCACTGCACAGCAAGAGAGCCTGGCCAACGCCCTGACATGTCCCATGCTGTGAATGTGCTCTCCCCGCTCGTTGAGAAATGGAAGCCTCTTGAGGAAGATTCAGACGACGATTGTGGTATCGATTACAGTCTTCCACTCAATCAAATGGTCAAGGGCTGGCAAGAATCAGAAGGAAAAGACTTGAGTTGCGTCGACCTTGAAGACACTAAGGGTAGTATCCCCTCAAGGCCTACTGGATTTGCTGAGTCCTTTACATCAGTTGATGGTAGATGAGAAAAAAGGTACTGCACTACTTCTAGTGTAGTTGATCTGATATTCTTATTCAGTAAATGTGGATAGCATTTTTGTTTGTTTTTGTGTGATATTTTGATCCTGTTTTTTATCTATGCTTTCTTTCACTTTTATTTGTAGAAAATTTTACTCCAATGTATAGTCTTTTGAAGTTATGTGGGATGTAGATATGGTATAGTGATGATTGATGAATGAAAACTGTTTCCATGTGTAATTCTTTTACAAGATCTTTATTTCCATCAAAGTCTTTGAATGCAAGTTGCGCCCAGAGTCATTAGGCCGAGGGCATGTCTGCCTGGGTGTTACTCAAAAAGAATAATGTTCGTTATATATATATAGTCAATATAAAGACCATTTTTTTTTACTCTATCAGGTCATCTAAAGGATATCGACAGGTAAATCAAACCATCTTAAAATGTGAGATTTGTAATCTTGAGAATACGACATATTACTTGCTACAACAAGCAAATGTGACCTGATAGTGTAAAAATTCTTCATACCGACAATGTATGTGACATTTAACTATTTGAAAAAAGGAAGAAGATGCTTGAGGGAAGGGACCAGGTCCATGGTTGGAGTTACCAACTAGACTTTCCTTTTCAATTACAGCTAATATTAGCTTTAACTTACCTGTGGTACCATACACATACAGTATGGACCCTAAAGATTTGATGGGGATATTGACTTTATGTGTATTACAAACAAATGCTCTTTTAGTTATATTGTCATTTTCATAGGAGATAGGTGAAAAATAATGTACTTAATCGGTAACTGAAATACAAAAGATCTTTATAAGATCAGAGTAATATAGTGACTCATGAGGGATAAATTCATTCTCTCACACGAACAATTCACGTGCCACATAGGATCTTTCAGTCCTTTCTAAAAGTTGATTGATCCAATCCCTTAGTGGCTCTTTCAACCTATCGATAGCATATATATAAGTAGTATAATTTTTTTTATTTTATGATACGTTAAACGTAATGTGTACCTATAATTTAAATCATATATAGTAAAGATATTTATACATTGATCGGTTTGCTTGGTACAAATTTTTGTGCTAGTCCTCGTCACTTTACCTATGTTTTCTAACCCAATAAAATAACGAAGAAAAGTGATCAAAAAATTACTGGGAAACTATGTCCAATCATCAACAAAGAGTATTGCTACATTTTATATGTATCTTTTCATTTTTTTCAACTATTGATATCAAACTTTGTTCACATATTCAACGATCTATTTTGAACCAATTATCACATTGTTATTACGACAATCCACATGGGATGCATACGTATTATTATGATTAATTTATTGAAAGAAAATGTTTCATTCGATAAGTGGATCAAATTTGTTCTATTTATACAAATTTAAGCGCTTGAATATGTTCAAAGGTAAAAGGAGGACAACAATTTATGAAATATTCTACAACTTCATATAAAGGTTTTAATAGTATTTTTGGTACTATAGCTATTAATAAATTTTAATTTCCTTATACTATCTAACTAAATATATTTAATTTTTGATTACTTGAAATATGCATTTTTGATCCCCTTATTTGTTATTAATCACATTTAATTACTCGTGTATTATGTCAAACTTGTATTGTTAGTTGTTACTTTATAATTGAGGGTATCTCAATGTACTTATAAAAAATAGTCTAAACATAGCCTATTTTCGACATAAAAGGACCAAAAGCACACATTTCCAACTAATTACAAGTTAAATACATCAAATCATAACACACAAAGGACAAAAATCAGAATTTACATATAATTGAGGGACCAAAAGTGTTATTAACCCAAATATAAAACCCTATCTATAAATACCTTGCCTTCAGTCCTCAATCCTTCATCTCACAAAATTAGGGTTCTTTTGCTCTTAGCCGCCACCCCTTTTATTTTTGAATTGAGTTATGTTTATTTAGATTTATGGCAGATAACCTTGAACATGCTTTCTTTATTTTTTCATAATTTTACATGATTATGGGTAGCACAAGGATTAATGTGAAACAAATAAGTGATATGTGAAGAACATTGGAGAATTCAAAGAGTTAGTTGTTAGGAAGAAAACACTTTGTGTTTCTCGTGAATCCTTCGGCTATCCATAATCATGTTGAATGTGTGACTTGAAATTTTCTTGTGTTAGTAAATAAAGAAAGCATGGTTTGAGGTAAATGCTAATTTAATCTTTGAGTATGTTCACATATTTGCATTAGTCATATTGTTCGTTAACTTTTTTTGAAGATCCAATCGCTACTTGTACTTTGATTATCGTATTATTTTGTGTTAGTGTCTGTTGATTCTAGAATGTTTAGTCAATTTTTCATGAACTTTTCCTTGTCAAGCACATAGTGTTGTGAGTTTCCATGACCTTTGAATTAGGCTATCTTTATTTGTGTTTTGGTGTATTATCTAGAGCATGCTTGCTTTATTTTCTCTTCATTTTGCATGGTTGTGGGTTGCTGTAGGATTGATGTGAAACAAAGAGGTTAGATGTGAAGAATCATTGTGAGATAGTTTAATGTGTGTACCAAAGAAAACGCTTTTATGTTTCACAAATCCTTCAGCAATCCATAACTATGTTAATGTTGGGACTAAGAATTTTCTTGTTCTCAAGTGGTGCAAAATAAAGCAAGCATGGCTTTAGGTAATTGCTAAAAGTATTGAGTATGTCTATGCACCCTTTATATCGATGCTTAGTTGTTAAAGATAGCTCAACCTATACCTGTAATAATGCGTTAGCTTCTTTGTAGTTGTATTGTTATGAACCAGACACTATAGTATAATGTTGTAGCTAATTATTTTTTTTTGGGTGAATGGAGATAAGTTTAAGTATATCTGAAATCTAAACTACATGTCAAAGTGCAAATGATCAATATTGTTTTGCAAATACTACTCATTTGCTTGCTTGGTATGCAGGATTCCGATATTTTGGCAGGTTGATGTTCCAACTAGAGGGAGAGAGAGCAAGAAAACACTTAACATATATAGGACATTGCCATTTTATATAGAGTATTGCAAATGTTGTTCATGATGTATGTAACACTTGGGTATTGTATATCCCATGTTTTGCTGTATGTAGCGCCTTCTTGGCGCGATTGATAATGCTTGACAATAATGTAAATGGATTTTTTGATATATAATTTGCTTGTTCTTCATTATACTTTCTTTTCTATGTGGGGGTTTAAAGATTCTTGTGAAGATGTGCTTTCACTAGCATTATGTTCACTGCTCGTCACTACCACAACCACCATCTGCTGTTGTTAACGATCACTATCACCAATCATCACCAATACACACAGCCAACCATCGTTGTCACTTCTACCACCACCTTCACTAGCTACCACTGCGAATGTGAATTTGAATGGATAAATGGGTTATTATTTACTGTGGTGGATGCAATTATATAGCTGTGGGTTTGTTTAAACTCAATACTTTTGATGAAAATGTTTGATTTATATAAAATACAAGAAATTATAGTGATTTTAACTAATTGTACCACAAGTTCAATTCTAAAATACTAAATTTAAATTGTAAATCCACCTCTGATTGTTTACCCAGCACAAAAGTTATACAAAGAATAATAGTACAGTCTACCCAATTCTTACCAAATTCTAATTTCTTTATTTGTTTACTTATAATTTATCTAATTAATCCAAACAAAACTAATTAAAGTTTTATCACTTCAATAACTTTGATATATGAATGAATATTTTTTCTCCAAATATGTTGACAAGGTTTGTGAACTAATTTTACCAAACATTAACAATTCCAAGTAGTTTTTTTTCCTACTAAGGATTTTTCCATGTAGGTAGGGTTAATGGGATAAATGAAAAGGAGATTAGTTAACAACCAAAGATAAAGTAAAAAGTTTGGATAAAGAATTAAACAGAAACTCCTGCTCAAAACTTGACAAAAAGAAAGCAATATTTCTTCAGATCTTTCTCTACAAAAACTGTCCTCACAGATAATAAAAATACTTGAATCTCTTGTATCTGAAACTAACAATAAATGCAGTATTATAATCTCTACATGTTCTTTCAATAACCCCGGCACTCTTCCAAGCTGCAAATGGGGGATTTGGAGGAGCCTCAAATTCAAAGTGTATAAATCTGCAAATTATGAAGAACTAATGAGGTCGTATATTCAAAGATGATATTCACATTTAAAAGAGATGGAAACTGAAGCCTAGCAGGAAACTATAAAAGGACTCATCTTTTCGTATAAGAAAGTAGACTCGGTATTACACTTTGCACTATTAAAATAACGTCTTGTTTCTAATACAAAACTCTGCATCAGTCTCGACTTTGATAACTATGCATGACAAAACCCTACATTATCCATAACAAAAATTACAACACATAACTAGTCCGTGAATGATACAATCACATATACATTCAAGTATATGTGAAGGTCAAGCCAATTTATAATTGTGTGTGTAGTATATAACACTACGCACTAAACAATCTGTGTATCATTTTAAAATTGAAGACAAAAGAAGTGTGTGCACCCGTGTCATGCACCTGCATATTCTTGTCACAAAGCCACATCCACGGCTAAGTATCTGTAATCTAATCAGTGGATCACCATAAAGAGTGAGCAACTTTACGTAAGAGTACAGGTATCTGAAGGATTTTCCTATCTACTCTAAGGAGTTGGAAAAGAACGGGGGAGGAAAATGCTTTACAGTAAAATATCTGCAAAAGGTTGCCTTGTCCAGAAAAAGAATATTCACAGCCATATCAAATTAGACTTTAAAAAGACTTAAAGAAGCGACCAATGATGATTTCCTAAAATTTTCAAATTGAGTGTCTTATCAGTACAGAGAACCCAGTACCACTAAAAGAGTTAAAGAGTCCATGCATTTGTCACTGCTAGTAAAATAACATGATCTGGACAACATTTCACCATGCAACAAGGATTTACAGAAAAATGACACACAGGCCCATGTATTTTAGCTATCACTGCTAGTGAAATAATCATGATCTGCAGAATGGACTACCACCCAAAAAAGGGTTAAAACAAAAAAGACACGTACAGGTATTTTAGTTATCAATGTTTGCAGCTCCTTGTTATTGATAAGGATCAAAGCTTCCAAGTACTATTGTTTTGAAAGTGTTCTATACAACTTTCAAAAGTAGCAAGATTCCCCATCAGATGGATAACAATAACAGTACTTCAATATTTTCTTTTACAACAAGTATTTCAACAAGTTATTTTACTTCAGTCCCCTATGTATTCCATAAGCCATGCAATATAATAGGTACCCATTGAATTGGTTTCTGTCCTAACAACCACTCAATAAAAAGCCACCTCATTTTAATTATAACAAGAATACATAAGGTAAAACCAAATAAAGATGCAAAATCTCTTTAAAGATGGAGAGCATAAGATACCAGCATATCTAGGTGATACTAAATTCAAGTTGACCTGATCAACTGCCTCCCTTCTGCTTGAGTGTTATCTTGTCTCCCAAGCTAAGAGCAATTCCTTGGGTTTTGCTCCTTATCCTGATGTAGCCGCTTAGCTTACTATCTGCTTGTTTCTCAATGCTTACATTCACCAAAGCATCCTCGCCAAACACACTCTTTGCATACAAGTTAGCAGCGAGAAACCCGCATTCCCCTTCCAAAGCAGACCTGGAATCATGCATGAAAGCGCATATACGTGTCAACCAAGCCATGCATCACCAGGACAAATAATATTGCTCAATATATCCAGATCAGTAACAGAACAAAATGAACTGAAAGGCCATTCTGGAGCTTGAATACATTATTTAGAAACTCATTCGAAGCAGTTCAATTACATCTAACAGTAAAAAAACAGCGGTAAAATAAAGAAACTAAACTAGTTCCTGTAATAATAAACTACGCTTTCTTTTCTTTTTTTATTAATTAAGAGGTGGTAAAACATCAAGAAGATGCAAGAAGTTACATAGAGAAATAGGTGATAACTCCAGAACAACAAAACACAGTTAGGGTCTGTGAGTTAAAACCTAAAGCAAAAACTCAAGGCTATGCAATGATAAACTACTATTTCAACTAAAAATAACGTGTATGATCCAATTTTAAAAAGTTTACTAATTTTCCCGTGATAAAGTAACTTGTGCTATCCAACTTCAAATTCTTTCATGATTTCTGAATATACACCAAAATAAAACATGTAATAATTGGAATAGCCAAATTTCCCCTGATACACACTGTTCTCACGATGACTAGGTATAATTTGGTAAGCTCCTAGGTCTATACAGCAACCATAATACCAGTGGTTCTTAGATTCTAAAGGTCGCTAAGAAGAGTAGTCCTAAACTCAGTCTTATGCAAACACCATCATATACATGACAAATCAATTCAAGTACTTCCACATTTTCATGCAGGACAAACTCATATTCTTGGTAGTCCGTATACATCAAAGTACATCAATTTATCTATAATGGAAAATAATAAGCACCAATCAAACACAATTTGTTTGTCATCGATATTGAAGTTCTAAGTTTTATACAGCACAATAATCCTGTGGCTACAAGTCCCCCCTTTTCTCTTACATATGTAGTCTCCAAAATTGTCTCAAAACAAGTTTCATGTATCACAACTTTGGACTATAGTACTATACAAAATAGAAAATGATAATAATCTAGAACAAGATGGTATGGACATCAATAAATACATCAAAATCAGTAAAGGCATACATAACAACCAAGTACAACTTTCCACACTTAAAGGCAAACAGATAACTTACAGCGCAGTAAGGCACTTCATGTTGGTTGATTTGATTATATGGTCAAGAAAATCTTTTTCATCTTGAATGACAGTGTTGACAGCAACCTGCAATTTAGAAAGCTAGTGGCTCATTCTCAAGTGCTTATAAATATAATTCATGTAGTAATTGCTCCACTATTTTCATGGTAAGACATACAAGAGACTACTCCAAAGTTTAGATGCCAAGCAGAGCATTGATTAAATCAATTTACCCCATAAGCAGATCAAGATTTACAACATTAACAAGTCGTTTTTAAAACATTAATAACCTATAGAAGTATTTAGTAAACCTATGTGTAACCTACACTATGATGCCACATAAACCACACCATAAGATTGGAAGTCATCAAAAACAACAAAAACTATACCCAGTTTTACTTTCTAATTTTCCAACTCAAAATGAATAGTATACTAGGACAGAAAGAACTATTTGATGGTGGTAAAGAGTCAAGGAATAGCTTACCTTGTTTTCCCACTCAAATTCTGCCCACATGGTTCTAAAAGCAGCATCACTGCACACTGCAGGGGATATATAATCCATGATGTCAATATGAATGTCATTTAGCACAACCACCATCCGGTCAAACACATTCGACGTCTCATAAACAATGTTCCCAAAAATGACGCCAGTCTCAGTTGAGGACACCTTGATGTTTGCTTTTATCTGTTTGCTCGACTCAGGAGCTAGAGTATAATTCTGTGGACGCTCAACAAGTTTAAGATCACCCATAGTTGCCAATTCCAAACATAAATTCTGGAGGGTCTCTTTAGTTCTATTAATAACTGTCACATCCAGGACAATATCATAATGATGAACTGTCACATATGCTTCAGCATAAACAGGGTCGCTAAATCCTGTTAGTTGCAGAACCCGGTTTAGTTTATTAGCATCAGTCTCATCTTTTACAAATTCTCCAGTGGCACGCTTCAAATCATCTTGGACTGCATCTTCCAACTCCAGCTGACTCATGCCCTGGAAAACAGAAAAAATTTAGGACATGGAAGAACAAATATCACCCTGCATTGAAGCACCAAAGAATCAAACACCAGCTCTAATTGATGAGCTCTGTCATTAAGTAGAAACTACTTAAGAAACATAATTTTGAGGAAAACAGAAACAATTCAAATGCAAATGTTTGAGTTAAACTCATTGTTGTTCATTTTGGTACATCATCATCACCCCTCCTCTTCCCTGGATCACAATAAGCTAATTTAGTGTGGAGAGATCTGCACTCTTGAATCTTGACTATAGTCATTCATAAAAAATTGAAGTCCCAGCTAGTAATTCATATTCAATCAAATTTTTGACATTGATGCTGAAGGAAACTTATGCAATGTAATATGCATGACTCTCTTAATGTGATTGAAATAGTAGTCAAAGAAACAAAAAGTATGACTTAAAAGCTCTGGAAAAGCTGGAATAAAATGTTGAAAATAGCACTTAAAGAACATTTCTCAGAAGGCTTGAGACAGTAAAGGTGGCAAGGTGAGACAAAATAGCAAAAGAAACCTGCATCCGTGCAAGGCCCACACAGCACAAAGAAGACACCATTGAGATTACACAAAGAAAACCTCATAATACAATTTTATGGTCAGCTAAGAATTTTTTTTGATGGACGAATAAATACTTCCAATCAATTTTTAACCCAAATGGGACTTAATTTATTGTTATTTTTTTCAACCCCTTCCCCAGAAGCTCCCACCTTTGCTCCCTTGTTCAGCTAAGATAATTCTTTTTATTCTTCTCACATATATATAAACTGAAATGTGAGAAAATAGCTACAGGCGACCTCCATGTTAATCAACCAAATACTGTTCAGATAGAAGATACTTTCTTTCCTTTTTTGATAATGTACTGAAATGTTCAGATAGAAGGTACTTACCCTCCTACTCTTCAAATGGTAGAAATCAATGAGGTCATCAGGCTGAGAATGAGAAATTTGAGCCTTTGCTTTGATCTCTTCTGTCTCTCGCATCTGCTTATCAGAAAGCATTTTAACAAAACTCTCATGGCAAGAATTCAACCAGATCTTCCTGACCTCATTGCCAGTATTACATAGCAATCTTACACACAGAACCATCCTATCATAGGAATCATTATCAATTGGGTGTGGAAGAGCTGAAGACTGCCCTAGCTGTATCATTGAGACAATGATCAGTAAAGCATTAGTTGTTGCTTTGTTCACTTCAACTTTGGATGGTTGGACTTCTTCCAATCTCAAAATAAGCTTAGTCAGGGTGCAAGCAACAACTGCCCCAAGGAAGAAATCACCAGTTAGCAGGAGAGATCTCAGATTTCCAGCGGTCAAAGATCCTTGAACTACTGTAGGAGGTGAAAAAGCAGTTTCAGAGGCAGCACTTTGAGTAGCATATGTCCCATCAGCAAGGACAGCAGGTCTTCTAGATGAAACAGTAGTGGAGTTTATTTGCTGAGACTTTTTCGAAGAATCATTAGCTTCGCCTTCCTCAGAAGCTGAATAAAATGGTAGGTCTCCAAGGCACTGTTTGATAGTTGCAATGCCACTCTCAACTTCAGAAAGAGATATACAATACTCTCCAATAATCCAAAGGGCACATGAACAAACACGTGCAGCACGAATTTGGTAGAAAGTATCCAGTAGTCTTGTAACAATGGAAACCCTTAATTTTGGATTTGTTTCAATAATCTCACGGACAAAAACAACCACATCAATTGCAGAAGCGACATTGTTATCTCCCAAGAAGTCCATCAACAGATGGACTACTGTGCTTGCGACTTCCGGAAACTTCACAGCACATGAATGAATGGCTTGGATAAGCATTTGACGGTACTCACCATTCTTCTCAAGTTCACCGCTCTGGGTTTTCATGACTTCTTTCTTAAGTGTGAGAACAACCTCATTGATATTCCGGGGAGTGATCAACTCAAGAACAATGTCAAGTGTTTTTCTCCTGATGTCAAGATTAGGGCTTGAGAGCGCTCTGAGGACATCCATTATCATATCAACCATGATCTCCCTATGAGAAGATTTCAATTCATTCAGTCTATCAAGCACGATAAGCTTCACATTGTTGTCACTCTGAGACTGTAGAAGTTGACAATAGGTATTGGCTGCAGCTCTTATAGCAGTTGGGGCAGAAGACAAAGAAACAAGAGTTCCAGCACATTCATAGACAACAGCAGCAGAAGGGGAATTGAGCAGTGATATAATTATCTTGATGTACTTCCCTTTCTCCCCTTTGTTTGTCCTGCAAACTTTACGGACCAAATCCAAGACAACCATTTGAAGTAAGTCACCCCAATCAGATACTCTATCAACATGGGTCAAGAGGTAATTGATAGCACGTTCCTGAGCACATTGGAAAAGCATCAAAAATGCATTCCTTTTAGCTGACGGATCCTGCTCTGTGGTAAGAACGTTCTCAATCTTTTCTGGTGCATCTGCCAGAAGTTGCTCACCCTGTGGAAGCTTGTAAACAGCCATCACAGCAAGTATTGCATTCCGGCGAACATACGGATGCCGGTGCTCCAAGTTGCTCATAATAGATGGAATCAGAGGTTCAATTATATCAACCTCATTTAGCCGGCAAAGGAATCTCAAAGTTACTCCACGAATGTACTCATTTGGATGCTGCAAATTATTCCTCAAGTTCTGACAAATTAGGATCATTTCAGGAAGCACACGCCCCTTAGAATCGGTCTTCTCAATAATCTCCAAATACAGAAGCAGCAGCTTTTGAATCGTGTGATCTTCAGAGGGCAAGACATATCTAATAATAGTAATAAACAGATGGGGTAGGGTTTCACCATTCAACAAAAGCATGACAGCTTTCTTCATGGCATCAACCTTGGCAGGAACATCGCTCCCTTCAAGAGCTTCCTTGATCTCATTGGCAAGAGCTGGAGTGCCCTTATCAAAGTGTATCAGCAAAGAACAGGACTTCTCCATTTTATTCTAGTTAGCTTACCTGAAAACTTAAAAGTACCCCATAAGTTCCAAGATAACATATTATAACTTCGACAAAGGAGAACAAAGTTGCAACAATCACAAAAAAAACCCAACTTTTGTTTAGTTGAACCAGTTAATATACCCTTAAGCAGTCCTATATAAAGAACTACTAATACAACATCGATTCTTTGATTATAATACAATAAATCCATTCAAAAGAGGGCTTCAAACCGCAAAACTATCCAAAAGACAGGAAATAATGCATAAATGAAGCTCCTCCTTATAAGAATTAATGAAATCGCATAAAAAAAAAAAAACTTTAAACAATGTTTACTAGATTCATAAAAGTGTATTACCAGCCGAACAAAGGAGGTTAGGCGATTCAATCACTACAACCTAATGCCAGATAAAATTCTTCCACAACTCACATCAATACTCAATCACACTGCCGCAACAAAAACACAAGCAAAATGTGACCAATCACTCAATCTCTCAACAATGCCTCAATTCCAAATTGAACCTTACTCAATATAAATAAGGCATCCATCAAACTCTATCCTCAGAATCAAATTAAATCATACAAATGAACCACCGATCACTTTATATCTCAGTAACAAAACCACAAAATGCACAATCTTACTCTCAGCTCAGAAATAGGCCGATCTAACCTAATCACAATTGGTTCCAAGACTCAGATCATGTACAATACATGTTTATACATCAAAATGAACAAATATATCAGTATACATCACGCCTGAATCTACCGACGGCAGTATAATTGAACAAAACTGTTACCGGTAGACCTAATAATCAAATTTCGTAATGCAAGCAGACTTACATAGGCAAAATCGAGCAGAGAACAGATCTAGAACGAGAAACAAAAGCGTAATTGATCTAATCAAAGAAGAAGATGAGATAAGAAATAGAACTTACCAGATTGAAGGCAGAAATGGTGGGATCAAAGTGAAGAGAAATTTGTAGAGAGGAATTTGTGGGTTTTGGGGGGCGGAGGAGAGAAAATGGGGTGGAATTTTAAGAAAAGAGAAAATTTTGGTGTCTTCTTTCTCAGATCTGCGAGATCCGCAGAGTGAGTAAAATGTTGTAATGCTACAAGTCTGGAGCAAAGCTACAAGTAGATAGAGAAAACGGAAAATATATGGAAAGGCTTAATTAATAGTCTTAGTGACATTTTTTATTTTGTTAGATTTAAATTATGTAAATTTCGATTAATAATTTAAAAGTATATTTTATTAAATTAATATGGGAAAAATAAAATTTGTATTAAAGAATAGTTTGTTACTATTGGTATTGTTGATTATTTTTTTATAAGATCGTGTATGTTTGAAAATTTTGTAATAACATGAAATTTCGCAAAACATTTTGTTTATTAAAAGAATATGGGGGTATGTGATTTATTATTGTAGCGCTTTAAAATATTTTGGTACCTTGAGTTATGGTGTGCTAAAACATTGTGCGAGAGGTTAAATTTGTTAAATAGTCTTTATAATTTTATGAGATTTTCATGTCCATGTGACAATTATAACTTCTAAAATTCAAATAATTAAAACTTCAAGTTTAAAATCAACAGCTATATAATTAATTATTTCTAAGTTCAAATACTCATGGACAATGTTTTTTTATTTTTTATGCTCACAAGAACCTTGTGTGCTCTATTTATGCACTCAAAGCTTCGCATTTCACTAGCATGAATTTTGTTTATTGAATTGCATTTTACATGTTATTGACCAACTTCAATTGCCTATCGTGTAAATTAATTATATGTTATTTTGGTATGCAGCAAATTTGTATCAAAAAGAAGCATACTAGACAAGTTAATGTCAATAAATCAGAAAGAATGTTGTGAAGAGGTATCTAGGACTATAACTAGGCATAACTATCCGTTTAACTTCATCAAACATACAAGAATTGCCGATATTCATGTTTTTTTGAATCTCATTATTAATTTTTTTTTATGAATCATTACAAAAGTTGACGTTATTAAATTGTACGAGAATCATAAAGAAATAGTCTAAAATGAACTTTTGCATGTATTCCTAGTAAAAAATATATGATATATGATTTGTGAACTTTGATCACATCCTTTAATGATTATAGGTGTGTTATTATGCTAATACAAATTGAATTTTACGAGAGTTTTTGATCACTTTAAAAATGCACATTATAATAAAGACATAGCAAATAGATTGATAAAACATTTTAAGTTGATGAAATCTTTACTTTGCTATAGAAAGTTTATACATAGGAAATAGCAATTATTTAAACACCTCATTTCGTATCCAATATATCGTTTAGAGCACATGAGTCGTTATTAATTGCCTTATTAATTACTTCCTCTGTTCTAATTTATGTGATATATTTCGGATTTCGAGATTCAAATAAGTCTATTTTTTATCGTAATTTTTTCATATATCTTTTTATTATTTTGAATTATCAATTATTAAGACTTATAGTACTTTTTATGTAGTTTACAAATATATAAATTTCATTTTAAAAATTTTGAAGATTCCATGAACAAATTCTCGGTCAAACTTAAACTGTTTGACTCTTAAAAAGCGAAATGTGTCACATAAATTGGGACAGAAGGAGTACAAGATATTATGGTGATGATAATGAAAATTCATACACTATTAATTAGAAAATTTGATTTTGAACCCTAAAAAATAAAATTATTTTTAATAAGATATATTTACTCTTGTATTAAGACTTCACAAGAACTAGAGTCGACTTCATCTATGCTATCCATTAAAAGTATTTGACTCATCTATATCATTTCCATTAGAGAAAAGGTCCATTCATGCCGTTATTCGTAAACTGAATATATTTTTGATTTTGTAAAACTACTTTTTTACACGTAATCAATTATGATTTGACCACATCAATAATTAAATTGTTTTTTAAAAGAAAAAGGCTTAAATATACCTATATTTGTAAATTAGGTAAAAAGTACTCACAATTATTAACAATTCAAAATATTTTTTTAAAAATCTGAATAAAAATTAAATTTATTTGAATCTCGAAAATCAAAATGTGTCGGAGTAAAAAAAAAGAAAAGAAAAACTGACCGTTCACGTATATTACTTGATTACCAAGCAACCATACTCTCTCTCCATCCCTTTCAATTCACCATAAAAAGCCTCTCAACACCACCCTGTCACGCTTTATCTCCTCTTTTACTTCTATTAAACCTCTAAAACCCCCACATTTTTCTCCATCTACAACTCCCTTTCAACTACTCGGCTGCAAATCGACGGGTTCTTCGGTGTGGTTTTTACTGGAAAAATGGTGGAGGGAGGTAAGGGATCGGTGTTTCCGGTGATATTTTTCGACGGGGAGAGGGAGATGAACATTGGCAACATCAGAATTCAACCGACGCTGGTATTCAAGCCTTTTCAGTTGATGATCAGTGAGAGAATCGGGATTTCACCGAATCAGATTTCAATTTACTTATGTGATCGTAAAGGCTCTAATAATAGGTTCGAGGATCGAAGGAAAATGCCTGTCACAGGTAAAGCGAATTTCGCTGTGATTTCTCGTGAGAAAAATTGTTTCTTCCTTGTTGTCATGAAGCGTTCTAGAAAAGCACGGAACAGGAAGGTGAAGTCTAACAGCGTGGAGTTCGGAGAGTTTTTGGAGGAAACTGTGTTTTCACATCTCTCTTCGTCGGAGAATCTGATTCTCCTGCGGCGAAACCAGACGGAAGTGAATCAGTTATATGATCGAATTACGCAGATGGAATTGACAAGCATGAATGAACGTGTGCAGAATCTACAGCTCCAGAGGGAAACTTTCGATCTAGTAATGCAGAATCCGAATCCGAATCTGATGCATCCGAGTTCATTTCCGAGGATCCAAGATACTTTTCCGACGAAGAAATCACTCTGCTATGAATGTGCGAATACGAGCTCCAATGGCGAAACGTCGACGTTCCACCACTGCAACAACGACGCTGTACTTGTTGGTTCGTTCAGGAGCCGTTCTGGACCGATTAACCGGCCTGCAAAACAATCTCTGTGAAACCGTTTCGCCTTTCTTGTGTACAGACTACAGAATTAGGCAGAAGTGGTATAATCAGCTGCGCTATGGTACATGGTATGTTTTAGTTAGCCTAAAAAAGAGCAAAATAGATTAGCAAAAATAGAAATTACAGACGTGAAGAATGTCAATTAGTACATAAATTAGCTTAGGATAAATACAATTGACTGGTGGATAGAGGAGGTTGGTGCAACTGTTGAATTCGGATAACTAAGCTTTGACACAACTTTTAAAGTTCCGCATATGTAGCGTGCTTGCATTTATCCATCCTATTATTGATATGAATAAGATGTCTCGAAAATGTTTGATAAGAAACACTTCCATCCTCTATTGTGTCATATGCTTTCGAATCTGAATTATTCGGATTAATAACTTTGTCGAGAAGCATTTTCATCCTTAAACGAATCCTACATAATATGAATTTAAATTAACAGAATAAATTAAATTTCAAATAACACATAGGTCAATTGCAGACTTATAACTATAAGAACATATTATTTGAACTAAAAAAAAAAGATAACTGAGTAAACTAATTATAACCAATTCACTTTAAACTGATATGGTGCTATGTATGTATCATCGAATTCATTTTTTTTATCATAATTTGTATCTCAAATTATTTTTGATTATTAAACAAATTCAAAAGGAAGTAAAGGGAAAATAAAATTTCACTGTTCTAACAGCTTGGTTCAATGGTTGTTACATATGATTTCTCGGATTATATTTTATTTTTGCTAATTTAACGTTTAAATGAATTATATTTTTTCCGTCATTACATAATATCTTATATTAGCTACCCAAAGGATAAATCTAAAATAAATTAGAATGCATGATAAAGTTATTAGGAAAAAAAGGGCTGGATAAAGAATAAATTATAATAATAATAATTATTATTATTTAATATAAGCAAAGACAAAACATATATATTTATAAAAAGATTATGACACAATCATAATAAATCGATAGTTATATAGAATAGGACTTTTAAACATTACATAACAATTAATTCGATAAAATAATTCAGTAAAATTTAAGTCACCATCAAAACAAATATTATATTATACCAAATAATAACCTATCCTTGTTAGAAACGAAACTTAGTAAGTTCTCCTTCGCAACTTTTATGAAATACTCTTTTCTAATTTTTGTGAAGACATTTGTAATTTAGTTTTTAAGTTTGAATATAAATTATTAACTTTTAAAAAAATTAATTTATATATTTAAAAATAACATAAAGATACTATAAGTTTATATAGTTAATAAATTAAAATACGTATACTTAAAAACCAAATCTAACTCAAATATTAATACTTACACAAAAAATGGAACGAGAAAATATTTCTCTGTCTTTATCTTTTTGCGTTTAACTTCTAAATTTCTAATTATATTACATCATTAATATCTAGTCTAGTCTAGATACTAATAAATTGGACTAAATAATGCAGACATCTAAGTAAATTCTATAAATATAATAAGCATATCAAAATATAGTCATTGATAAAGATTCACTAATAAAACTGAAAATAAAAGTGTTTATTCCCTCTAAAATACACTACTTATTTCTTAAAAATATGGAAATTAAAATTTGGTGTACTACCTTATTTAGTGTTGCATTTTTTCTTTTATTTTTGTAAAATCTCCCGCAAGTCTTATTGAATTATTAAGACAACGTTTGAATTTCTATGTTCTAACCAAGTTTAACAACACATAATTTGGGTTGGCAAAGTTAGTTAATTAGATAGCAGTAGAGTGGGCAAATCTATCTATCTATCTATATGTTAATATTGTACTGCAAGTGCTTAATTAATTACTCAATATTAGTTTGGTTGATTTAAAAAATCAACTTAATTGGTTTAATTTATTTTTAAGCAAGTCAAACCGCACCAAAAATACCCTTGGATTATTTTAGTGTATAGATGACCTATTTAACAAAATTCAGATACTATTACTAACAAGAAGGAAATTGAGTTAGCAAAGCTAATGAGTAGGCAGTAAGAAATATTTATTAAGAAAAAACAAGGATAAACGCCCCTTGATCTTTTCAGAAATATATTTATAAAAAAATGTAGCAACTTGCATTTGAACTCAAACGTTATTTTCAATCTTAATATTATCCCTTGATAAAAGGTAAAATTATATGATATATATTTAAATAACTAATCCACATAAAATTCTAACCCAACTCAAAAGAACTTATCCCTCGTTGATCCAACCTAACACAATATCAAATTTAAATTAATACTAAGCGCAATTAAATCATTTTTTACCTCTCCTTTTATAGTTGTTCCTGCTTCAATTAATATGTTTTGTACCAGTACACTATACTTCCTTCGTCCCATTTTATATGTCATCCCTTTCTATAAATAGTTAATACATAATACTTGTCATTTCATAAAATCAATGCATAAATTACTATATTGTTCCTTTTTTACCCTTGTGAGTTATTAGCCTTGAAAATATACATTTGACCAACTTAGAAAAGCTAAGTAAATGATTCATGTTCATTGGTTAAATTAATTAATCAAAATAAATTAATTCATATTCATTAATTGAAAACTTGAGTTCCAAAAAAATTAAATAAGGATAGAAGGGTGAAGTTATATCATTTTTAATGCAAGTGCAAAATAAAAAATTGACATATAAAATGAAACGGAGGGAGTATTAAACTAATAGATGTGGCAAAAGCAACATAAAAATGTATATATTGCTAAAAAAAAAGGGTCATATGCCATTCCACTTCATTTCATAAGGAAGAAAGTGATTTCCAATACACTATATAAATAATTGTGGCAAAAACAAAATAAAAATGTACGAATCTATTTTTGTTTTTCGGGAAATAAAGTTTCCAACAAAAAAGGAGCAAATTATTGCCATTATTAATATTAACAATTTTTAATAACAATAATAATAATAATTGAGAAGAAAGCTATGGAAAGAAAAAGGAAGAATGTTGTGCTTTGGAAATGACTTTCTTTACTCAAAAAAATTAGTAACTGAAGAAAACTAACGGATTTTGAGTAATTTCATATAAATGAGCATTAAGTGCATAATTATGCTTAATAAAGGGATAAATAGTAATAGAGGACAATGAGGCATGTCACATCAGCATATTCATTTTCAGCTTTATTAATATATATAGATTATTAACTTAAATACATTTGGATCTAGTAAGTATTTGGACATGAAACTAATAATTTGCGCAAATGTTTTTCATATAAAGCCATACAGTTTCCTTTTCGTTTCTCTGTAAAATCTGTCATCTAACATTTGGTTTCCATTTTTTGGTTGGAGAAGCTAACGAAAACAGATAACAATGGCGGCTTACGCAGTGGTAATGGAGAATTTGAAAGAGAGATCAGAATTTATGAACGAATCGATGCAGAAAAGCCAAACAATTACTGATAATATGATCTCCATTCTCGGTTCCTTCGATCATCGCCTCTCCGCTCTCGAAACCGCAATGCGTCCTACTCAGGTATTTGAGTAATCGTGTGATGTTTTGGTAGATTTGAATGAATGTGATTTGTTTGTATATCTAATTTGATGATTAATTTTTCTTTTTTTTCGTTGATGGGAAAAAGATAAGGACGCATTCGATTAGAAAAGCACATGAGAATATTGACAAGACATTGAAAGTAGCTGAATCGATATTAGGTCAATTCGATCTCGCACGCCAGGTTCGTCTTATTTTGGGTAACTCCTTCTGTCACATTTTGCTTTTGGTGCTCTGTTTTTGGAAATTTCGTTGCATATTCACTTTGGATTTTGCTGAGTATTGCACTATGAGTACGCAAAGTTAGTTTGTTGTACACATGCATACACGGAAGTAAAACAATGCAAAATAAACCGTAAGTAGTAATTTGAGGATTACTTCTTCTGTTTCAATTAGTCATTCTATGTCACGGATCATGTATCTTTACGTGAGTATTACAACTTAAATTCACTTTGGACTTAACAGACGGAGGCCAAAATATTACGAGGGCCACATGAAGATTTGGAAAGTTATCTGGAAGCAGTTAATCAGCTAAGGAGTATTGTTAAATTTTTCAGCAGTACGAAAGGCCTTAAGAGTAGTATTGGTATGATTAATCATATTTCCAGTTTACTCGCAAAGTCTGTTCTTAAGCTTGAAGAAGAGTTTCGTCAGCTTCTAAACTTGTACAGGTCTGTAATTTAATATAGTAGTACTTATTTCTTTCTCCCAATGCATACAACTTTTTTTCGTTTTTTTTAAACTTCTTCATATGTTTTATGTTGTGATAATAAACATTGCCTGATCGATGTTAAAGTAGATTTTTTTTTTTTATAGCTTTCGAAGTTCACTACTCAAGTTAACTTATGTTTGATAAGTATTATTGATTGCAGTAAACCTGTGGAACCTGATTGTCTTTTCGATTGCCTCCCCCAATCTTTGAGACCGTCTACAGGATCAGATAGTAAAGGTGATGGTGCTGGAGCAAAAGAGCACCAAAGAAGTTTAGAAACAGTTGTTTACCACCCTCCAGATCTCATCCCACCTAGAATACTTCCCTTGTTACATGATTTGGCTCAGCAAATGATTCAGGCCGGTCATCAACAGCAACTGTATACTATTTATAAGTAAGTTATCTCCTTAAATAATGGAATATTTGCAGGAGGGAGAAATCCTGATCTTTTAATTACGATAGAAATAAAGCTTGGAATGAAGGATGCGCTCAAGTTGATCATAATCTTTTTCTTGGTTAATTTTCTATGATGAACTTTTATATGACAGAGTAGTTTTTTCCGCGGATATGCTATTATATCTCATGTCATTTGCATTTCCCATACATGCTGTTTGTATCCAGTGAAATACGCTCGTTAGTCATGGAGCAGAGTCTTAAAAAACTAGGTGTGGAAAGACTTGGTAAAGAGGATGTACAGAAAATGCAGTGGGAAGTTTTAGAGGCAAAAATTGGAAACTGGATTCACTACATGAGGATATCCGTAAGCGTTATCTCATCATCCAATTTTGATTTGATCCTCAACTTTTTTTTTTTCACCTTGTAATAACCTATTCATCATTTTTGACACAGGTAAGGCTTTTATTTGCTGCAGAGAAGAAAGTCTCTGATCAAATTTTTGAAGGTCAAGATAGTCTTAGAGATCAATGTTTTGCGGAGGTTACTGGAAATAGTGTCGCGGTGTTGCTTAGCTTTGGAGAAGCCATTGCTAAAAGCAAACGATCGCCTGAAAAGCTATTTGTCCTTCTAGATATGTATGAGATAATGAGAGAACTTCAGTCAGAGGTACGATGAAATGACCGAGAAGATATCTCTGTCTCCTTAAGGCCTTTGGAAAATCTTCGTTCTAACTTGTACTAATATTGGTATTTCTATCCATTATCCCTCCCTGTGGAAGGGGAATTTTGTTGGTGTGACAGATGGATAATATTTTTGGAAGCCAATATTGCAGTGAAATGCGAGAAGCTGCTAAAGTATTGACTAATCGTCTTGCTGAGACAGCGCAAGAGACCTTTGTGGATTTTGAAGAAGCAGTAGAAAAAGATGCCACCAAGACTGCTGTTCTTGATGGAACTGTCCATCCTTTAACTAGTTATGTGATTAATTATGTTAAGTTTTTATTTGAGTAAGTCTTCACTATGCTCTCCGATCCTTTCTTTACATTCTTCTTTTGTTGAAAATTGGGAGTTTCTATATATTGCACTCTGGCTGATGTGTTATAACTTCGTATTTCTTCCTCTTTTGATTGCATCACTTCCCTTGTCTACCGGAAACAATTAGCTTATCTGATCTATTGACTGTGGAACTTTACATTCATTTCTTTTTCTGTTTAAAGCATTGCATTATCGATCTCAGTATTATCTATTGACTGTGGACAGCTATCAATCAACTCTAAAGCAACTTTTCGGAGACGCTGATGATGGTAATTCCAAAGACCAGTTGGGAGTTATAACCACACGGATATTGCAAGCTCTTCAGAGTAACTTGGATGGGAAATCTAAGCAATTCAAAGATCCTGCATTGACTCAACTATTTCTGATGAATAACATTCACTATATTGTAAGATCTGTTCGCAGGTATGTTAAGATAATGTTACTTGAGATAATGAGCTGTTTTGTTTACTACAAATTTATCTTTGCACGTTCTATGATGGTATAGGTCTGAAGCAAAGGACGTGCTTGGTGATGATTGGGTTCAAATTCATAGAAGGGTAGTCCAGCAGCATGCAAATCAGTACAAGAGGATCTCTTGGTCTAAGGTTAGCTTGGTGACATTCTTTTTAATGCATGTGTTTTACAAAGTAGTAACATCTGCTGCAGATTCTGCAGACTCTGTCCGTCCAAGGAGCTTCACCAGGTGGGAATTCTTCATTTACTGGTGAAGTTGTGAGTAACAACACTGGTATCTCAAGGTCCACGGTGAAAGATAGGTTTAAGACGTTCAACATGTTATTTGAGGAAATTCATCAGAGGCAATCTCAATGGACAGTTCCTGACAGTGAGTTGCGCGAGTCTTTAAGGCTAGCAGTTGCTGAAGTCCTATTGCCTGCCTACAGGTCTTTTGCCAAGCGTTTCGGGTAATGCTTCCTTAACACTACTTTGGAAATCAATAGTACAACTCAAAACTCCTAATCTTTTCTCTCATGCGTCTATCCAATGTCATTTTTGTTCTGTTCATCCATACGAACGTTAACTTAATGTTATGTGATTAGGCCAATGATCGAGGGTGGCAAAAATCCGCAGAAGTATATCAGGTACACTCCAGAAGATCTTGAACGAATGCTAGCTGAGTTTTTTGAAGGAAAAACCTGGAAAGGACCTTAAATAGATGTAAGAAAATGGTACTCTAGTTTATAAGAGTAGTTTTTTTTAAGTTCTTTTGTTGTATTATTGATCAAATAAAGGATGTAAAGTGTGTAATGCATTTTTATTATAATGTTGTAATTGTCATATCTTGATTCAAATAAAATCATTTCGATCACTTTGTATCGTGTTTCTGAAATATACAAAGTAATTTATTTTTGGATATTCTCTTGCCATTTGTTTTATTCTTTTCTCGTCTATCTTTTGTTGTCTGTTAGAAGGATTAAGTTGAACCTATGTGATCTCGTTACATTATTATTATTATTTTTAAAAGAAGATGAGACAATTTTTTTTTAATTTTTTTCCATTTCATGATGCAAGTAAACATATTATAGTACTTAATGGAGTAAGCGATCCACAAAAGAAAAGAAAAAATAAGATAAAAATGGAGGAGGGTTAATTGATATGTATTTTTATTTAATTTGGCGCTTGGCTACATAGTAAATTAACACCGTTTAATATTTCACTATTAAATACGCAAATTTTCATGGGTAGAACAATATATATTTGTTGGGTGAAAAGCACATTACGGGGACGTAACTAGAGTTCTAATTATGAATTTGACATATATAATTAATAGCTTTGGCTTAAATTTTACGTTTGGTTACGTTTGATCTTCTCTTATAGATAGACTAAAAGATCGAAAAAATTCACTTATTATTTATAAATAATTTATTATAAGAATGCAAGAATCCAGTAGCAAATTAGCTTTTTTTAGAATTTAAAATTATAAATTTAAAAATTTGAATTTGTCACACATTACTATAGATCTAATTCAGTTGCCAATGAAATGGAATATGGAGAACTCTCCGTCTAAGTGGTTTATCCGATGAGTCAATTCTCAATGCGATGCTGCTATCTGTTCGACGACCCCAGTAAGTGATGCTATGTGCTCTTATCTGTCTGTTCTAACTGCAAGTAGTGTCCCCTCCATCTTTCTTTTGGTCCTGCTGATACTCGATAGAAATATCGACTTTACAAAAGCTAGCGGGTGCAGGTTAAAGGTCCGTTCTCACCTGATATCTACTCAGTCACCATGACTCTTAATAATTTTCCTGTATTTCAAAAGGAAAACTGCACATTATTCCTACGATCGAGCAAATGTTTATAAATTGAAGGCTAATAATAAAATTCTTATGTTAGGCAAGTGTTTTTTCTTGTCTCAATTTTCATTGTGAGTGATAAATTATATCATTTAACGATTACGTAGTTTATCTTGTTGTGAGTGACATATTATTTCATAAAACGGATGATTGGTTTTCTTAATATAATTTCGAGTAATTATTACCTCTTGAAATAATTTTTGGGTTAAATTATAGTGAAGATTCATTTATTTAACAGGATATATCAAAACAAATTGATCTTTTTTCTGATTTATATTTAATTATCTACATTTCGTATATAACTTTAGACAATTTTCATCTCTTGAGCTAGGTTCTGAATTTGAAGGAGGTAGAACTATATTGTTTCAATTTGATCTGTATATTTATTTTAGGCTTAAGTCATCTGCGACCTCTTAAAGTTGTCCACATAATTCACTTAGACACTTCAACTAAGGTTAGTACCTATTGGATACTTTTATCTATTCAAAACTTGTTTCTATTAAACATTTTCCGATAATAAGTAAAAAAAAATAAAGTGTGTGTAATGCACTTGCTGTGATGTGGCAAAATGACTATTTAAAAGATAACATGTGGCGTAGGGTCCAATAATTATAGAAAAAAAAAATTATGTTAAAAAGAATGAAAATTATTTTAAATAAATTTTTCCATCTAATTTTTTTTAAAAAAAAGTGAGCAGCCCAACCCTACCCAGCCCCTTTTCTTCTTCATCTTCTTCCTAACAAGATTTTTTTTCTCAAACAACAAAATTCAATATATTTTGTTAATTGCTTTTATAATTATTTTTTATTCCTAATACGTGAGAGAAAAAGATATTCAAAGAGACTGATACAAGAGTGATGAAGAAAGAGAGTCTTTCAATCGATAGCAAAGAGAAATCGAGAGGACCTAAATTATTTTTATTGAATCAATCTGATATTATTTTTGATAATTTTAATGAATTTACATTTTAATTTGAATGGTAATATTTGTTCAAAGGTGATCGAGATGGACGTCGATCGGCTAATTTTTTTCAGCCTGATGTTCTCTCTTCTTTTTTCCCTTCAAATTCAATTAGTCGATTCAATTTTTATTGTTTTTAATAAATATTAAAAAGAGATAGAATAGAAAAAGAAAGAAAAAAAAACAACAGTGTGCAGGTCTTCTTTGGTGAAGAAGACGACTTGAAAGGGTTGGGGGTGGGGGATTTTTTTTTGTTTTAAGAATTAGTATTACTTTTAAATTATTTTTAAAATAAATTAAACTATTTAAATGCCAAGTGGTAAAAAGTATTAAGTTTTTTTTGAAAAAATAAAAATAAAATAATATTTAAGGTTTTTTCACGCGCTCAGTTGAAGTGAAAAACATTTTTTCTTGCCACATCAACATTTTGTGTTTAATAGGTATACTTTTTGAACTATTTAAGTGTTTAATAGGTAATAGTCATAGTTGAGGTGTCTATGTGAAATATGCAGATAACTTTAAAGGTTGCAGATGACTTAAGCATTTATTTTATGTAGATATATACTACACACCATGACACCATGGTAATGCCCCTTCGTCCATATATTGATCATCATCATTAATAATAATAGTAATAATAATAATTTGAACATGATAAAATTCATAATTATTTTTATTTGAAATTCATGATAAATATAAATGTCAAATATTAAATCAATTGCGCGTCCTAAACGAGTAATACAAGTGTAAAACAAGTGGATTTTTTTAGCACTTCTATAGTCCTCACAATATTGAGAATTCAAATTCATCTCGATCCGAAGAAAATGCTTTATATATATTAATTTAGTGACAATATTTTAAAATGGACAAAAAAATATTTCTTACTTGAGTTCTCTCTTCCACATTTTAATTCCAAAAATTTCGCCTTTGTGTTTTTTTCCAACTTATATCTCTGTAATTTCTGAATCTCCCTTTCTCTCCTAAAATCTCCGAGAAAAAAACCAAATCGTCCTCTCTCCCTTTCTTTTATCAAAAAGAAAGGGGGGAAGGGGACGAATTCTAACCATGACAAATTCTTCAGGTGATGATAAAAAAGATGAAACGAAACCTGTTTTAGGTTATCCTGAACAATTTTCTCAATCAAATCGTAATTTTGCCTCGCCTTATCCCAATCCTACCTATCACTATCCTCCACCATATGATCAATATCCATATCAATACCCCTATTACTACTACCCAAATTACCAATCCAATTATTATAACGATGACAACAACAACAACAATAATAATATCTTGCAACCCCAATTATCTAACGTACCCCCTCCACGACGAAAAATTATGACTTTTTGTCGTGTCCTTTTTTGCCTTATAGTCGTTCTAATATTGAGTTTCACTATTTTTTTCGTAGTTCGAATTTGGAAAAATTACGCATATTACCCTTCATTTGAGGTTGTATCATTTATTGTACATTCTTTCAACATATCAAATCCCACCAATAAGTTAACAGTGGATTGGGAAGTAGATGTGAGTGTGAGGAATTCAAATAGGAAAGTGGAAATTAGTTTTGACTACATATCAACTAGCTTGATGTACAATCTACAACTGCTCGAATCATCGTTCAGCGCGCCTTTCAATGTGTCTAGAAAAAGTAACGCTAAGTTTCATGTCGATTCTAATATTCCAAATCCAAATCAGGTGAAAATAGGAGGACTTGTGGTTAATGAAATGGCTCGAGATTTGAGAAGAGGTTACAACTTGTTAATTGATTTGAGAATAGAAGCTAAAATAATAAATCAAGGTACCAACAGTCGCTACAAAAGAGAGTTGTATCTATCATGTGATGATTTAATTTTGAATTTCAAGAATTCAACTAGCTTGCCAGAGTGGGATGGTAGAACAAATAATTACAAATCAAAATGCGAGTACGATGAGACATGGTGGTAAGTTTTTCTTCATTCTTTTTTTTCTTACGTGAAGTTAATTACAAACAAACCTCTTTATAATAACATCGTTTGTCCAAATATTTTGACTGTTATAATAAAATATTTGGCCATTACGATAAAAGAAAATTCTAACTATTCAGATATATCTATTATTGAATTACTCATCATAACATCTTTTTTCTCTTGTCTCATTTTAATTGAAGGGATGTCATATGGGAACCTTGGTGAAATTTCATGTAAACATCAACCAATAAGAAGGAGAGGCCACAAGTGACGCTGAGACAAATCCTTCATTCTTAAGCAGAGTCTCGTGTTTTAAATATTCTTGAAAATGAAGAAACTTCTGATACAGATCGCTTCTTTATATGTACATTTTTTTCACCAGCAATTAACATGTCCTTTTGTTTTTAGTCAAGTTTGATATACTTAAGCTAGTATATATATTAGCAATCAAATCACAAAACCTAGAGTGATAAAGCATAGACATGGATATTACAAATAGTTTAAGTTATATACACTATTTAAGTTTTTATTTAGGTCATGTTTACTTTTTGTAACATATAATTTGCCTGTATTTTAAATTTTTACAGATCTCAATTTTTATAGAGGCATATCTGTAAGTATCCTTTGATAACGTAAAAACTTTTTGTGCACAAAATTTAATGTATATAAATATATTTAATTTCTGTCTCTCTTTTTGGGTAGATATGTAGTTATCACCTAATTACTTTTAGCACTTTGCAGTTGGTGGCCATAGAATAAATGTTTTTAAAACAGGAAGACTTTTTATTCTTGTATTTTTAAAATTTTGTTTTGATAAATACTTTTTCTTGAGCCGACAATCTATTGGAAACAACTTATTTACCTCATAAAAGTAAAAGTAAAATCTATGTAAACTTAACCTTCATATATTTACGTGTGAAATTATATTGGATATGTTATATGTTGTTATTGTTATATTAATTAGCTTAATTAATAACTTTTTTAAGCAGTTGTGGAAAGTTAGGTGAAGTGCATGTGGGTGGGGGTGTGGAGGGGGAACTTTTTGCTTTTATATTTTTCTTCTACCAGAAATACAAGGTAAGATTGTGTATATTAGCTTCTTATAGCCAGGCGCTTTTCTGGATCTTGCGTATAACAGGAGCTTTAGTGCAGCAAGTTATCTTTTTTTTTTCTTTTTTCTTATAATCACTTCGAGGCCATGGTAATTTAAATTTGTTCTAGGAAATCCGACTTGAAGGGTAAAGCTAGTGCTCCTTATCGAAAGTAACTTTATATCTAAAATTCAAATTCAAAAAATTTAATTAAGAATAAATAATTAAGTACATATACTACTTTTATTACAACATTTAATAATAATATATATTGTAATATATGTAATACAAAATATTACTCCTTCAAAAGGTCTATTATATCTTCTGAATTAAATGTTAAATGTGGCTCCCATGCACCCTAAAGTAATTGCTCAACTGTCGAATTTAATTTAATAATCACCCTCCCCCCCCCCCCCCAACGTAGGAG
>NW_006238934.1:3078690-3080349 GCF_000226075.1 Solanum tuberosum | reverse complement strand
TAGCCCCCCCCCCCCCCCCCCCCCAGAAGCATGGGTCGTATGAAATTGATATATCTCCTTCAACAACCAAGAAATTTTGAGTTTAAACGCTGAGTATAGTTAATCTTATAAATAAAATAATTTAATTATTTCTTTAGTTAATTTTCTTGATGCAAATCTACATTAGTCGTGTTATCGTATAGCGAGCTTCCAAAATTAAACACTAAAAAAAGAGAAAAAAAACATTTGTGTTTCATGTAGTGAAGTTATTTGATATAACTTAACACTGCATTTTAATTATTTGAGTATTATGGAAATTGAAAAGTCTCTATTCTCATGATATATAGCTAGCAACACCGTATTAAATAAATGAAACTTCTCAAATGTCAAAAAAGAAGGGCCCTTTTAACTGTTTTTTCTATTTATTATATACACTATAAAGGCACTAAATGTGTGAAAAAGACCAATGAACAACACACACATGTATGACTCACACATTTGATACCTCTATATCCTTCCTTTCATTTTCCACACCTACTTTTCCCCGAAGTTAGAAATGGTAGCGGAGTCAGAATTTTTGTTAAAAAAATTCAAAATATAAAGTAGACATACGAGGAAATCAAAGAAATTCAACAATCTACTATATATACATAAAAATAATAATTTTAATCTTCTTTATGTAGTATAATTTTTTGATTTCACTCATTATATGTGCTAAATTGTTATTTATGAATCCAATCAAACTCAATAGATTTAATTTAAATTCTTTATTTGTATTAAAAATTTATTAAATATATATAAAACAATCAATTTAGAAAATTCACTTAATAACACCTAATATCGTTATACTAAAATTTAAAAATCATAATAAAGTTTAAATTTTGATTCCGACTCTTGTCAGACATCCTTTGTTTACTATATTTTCCATCATCCCTAAGTCTTACCCCCCTACCCCCACCCACTCACCTTCAAACCTTCTATTCCTTTTGAATTTTCACATTCTTCTATTAGGGAAGCATGAATCATCTAAAAAAAATACTCCATAGTTTTATTTAGTACACCACGTGTAACTCACACATTGGATGAAATAACCAATTTTTAAAGGGAGATTATGAACTTGTGTGTAAGTACTTTGAATAATCAAAGAGCTCAAACTTCAAAGAAGATGTTAATAAGGACATATTACAAGTACAAATAAATGAAATTTTCCAAGGAAGGTTTGTGTGTGTGTCAGAGCCCAAAAAGTATACCTTTTTACTTTTGGAATATATATACATTGTAATGATAAGGTTAAAGTATATGAAATTCTTGTGGGGAATATGCATATACTTAGATTTGTTAAGTGACACCAGCAAAACAACATTAAAATGGCATTTGTGGGGGGCTTTTCTATATATGTTGCTTCTTGCTTTTTTCTACCAATATTGTCCAAAAGAAACAACTAGAGGAGTTCAACTTCATGTACCTAAAAAAGTTGCTAGTAGTAAAAGGTATACATTACCTAATTTGTGAGGGTATGATTTGATTTCAACCAAAAAAAAAGGAGAGTATGATTTGATAAAATTACTGTGGAATGATAAGTACTCATTCAAAGTTTTTAGATTCATGTGTTAGGTATTTTGAGGTCGTTTTTGTTTGGAAGCAGTCCCCCCCCCCCCCCCCCCCCCCCCCCCCCCCCCC
>NW_006238934.1:3035274-3078282 GCF_000226075.1 Solanum tuberosum | reverse complement strand
CCGCCCCCCCCCCCCCCGGCCCCTCTCCCTCTCCCACTCCCAATGTGAGACTTCTCATCTCCTAATGTATGTGGATTTTTTAGATTTAGTCAAATTCTAACACAAGAATTAAATACTGAGTGAGAAACAAAAAATATTTATGAAACTATTAAGACACATTTTTCCACCATGGCTCATATGATGTATTGTGAGAATTAACTATACATTTTGGCGTTCAAGTAGCTAGCCCATAATAAGCAAGTTATTTATATGTATAATGCATCGTTAGATAAAATTAGCTAAAGAATTTTATTGTTTAACGACAAAAATGATTGGTTACCATATTTTTTTTTTAATTTAATTAATCCCATGATCAATAATTTAGAATCATAAGACAACATATATAATTATTCACATGTAAATGCCAATAATTTCCAAGCAAATAGTTGTTGATTGAACTTTCTAGTACTTGAGCCTTTTGCTGACCTTGTTTGGGGCTGCTAATTTGTCAAATCCAAGAATAATTAGAAGCAAAATTTATGTGGATCCATTTGATTAATTAATCAATTAATTAATAGACTATAGAGAATATTTTAGGTTAATTATTGATTAGGAGAAAAAGTGAACATTAGCTAGTAGGGTATATATGGTGGAATATAATGCAAGGAAAATGATGTCCCAAATTGACCACATGGATGGTTGCTTAAAAAACTTTTCTTCTTTTCCATCCTTAATAATAATATGTCATATAAAAATGTACTCTAGATAAATGAATTAAAACGGAGAGAATACTAAAATGAGTTTGACACCTTTAACTACAAAGTATAAACACACAGCTCAAGTAGATATGTCGTTTATGAGTTGTTTGGTTATAGACTCTTATTCTATAAAGTAATACTTGCTAATTTTTTTGTGATTTATTCATTTATACGGTTATAAATTATTTTATTGTAAAAATAAAATAAAATAATTTAAAATATAAAAATGGTAATATGCAATTTAAAACTTAAAAAATGTATCACATGAATCGGACAAAATTCATTTCATACAAACTCTTATATAATTCTCTCTGATCAATTATATTTGTCAATTTAATTCATGATTCATTCATTAATTTCTTATAACATAAATTTTGGACTCGTGGCCTATACATGAACCTTCCAAGGGTAGGGGTCTTGATGCACCATTTTCCCACTTGGTCGGCTACATTATTTTACCTATACATACCTTATGGACGTGGATTCTGAATTTGAGATTTATAAATATTTATAATTATTTTAAGTCAATATTATAATAATAATTTAGACATAATCAAATATTTATAGATAGTTAATAATTTTTTAAAATATATTTAAATACATGATTATGTAAATATATTAAATTTACATGCATATGTAATCGAACCTCTAGATCCGTCGTGGTTAACATCATTGTCACCCTTAGCTAGGCTGTTACCATCCTCACTATTCACATTAAATATGAAAACATCCCTTCATGCAAATTAAAAGAGCGTGTTATTATTCTTTTTTAGAGATTATTAAGTAATGACGTTACTAAACAATTTCACTAATCAAAATAGAAACATTTAGTTGAGATATTAGCTTCGTGATAATGATTAACCACCCGTTTAATATAATCTCTTATAGTTGTACGTAATACTATTGATTCATGAGTACTACTTAAATCAATTTACTTAAAACTAAAATGAAAATTTTCCATTTTAATTGATCTCGACGTGTATTTTAATTTATCTGATTATAAATTAACTTCAATTTACATATTTTGCCTCCAATTTTTTTGAAGAAGGTAAAAGGGAAAAAAATGTACTTGCATTGAACGGAAATTTAAAAAATGACTTAGAAGATTTTTATATTTGGCTTTGTTTGTAAGTTGGACGCTTATAGTACTTATGATTTTGTCAATAAAACTCAGTGAAGCACTGTTTAAGGGATCAAAGTATAATTGACAAAATCGTGAGTATACGGATCCAACTTACAAACTGAATCAAATATAAAAGTCTCTCAAGTCATTTCATCATTAAAAAAGTGGCATAAAACAATCACGACGTTATTTAAATCTTAAAATTATAGCTTCAAGTCACTGGAGAAGCAAACAAGATGTGAGATTTAGGAAGGCATAAAAACAACGATAACAATATTTCAAATTTAAAAATATTTTAATACACTATACGTGTAATACTTATTTTGATACACTATACGTGTAATACTTATTTTGAAATCGAGAGAATAAATACGATAATCAATTAGGATATTCAAAGAACCAACGGTTGTCGGCGGGCTTGGGTGGGAAATTTTTCTTGCCCCATAATAATACAAGTGGACCCTATTACGATGTAAACGTGTCATTTACGCTATCATTATTATCTCCTAAATTATTTTTAAAACATTTGTTACTAATCGTTTTCACAAGCTAAACAACGATTTTGAAAAACATATTGTATTCAACAAACATTTATCAATTTTTTGTGAATTCTACGTATAGCATAATTTTCTTTTTTAAATTACTACATATACTTTAAATAACTAACAATTATATGTAATTCTTCTTAAACAACTTTAATTGGGTAACAATTACCAATTATATAACTACATCTCAATTGAGTAAACTTACTCATGCCTTTTTAGCTTATAATAAGAAAGGGGACTATTGAAATTCTTCTATTCAATCACTAATCAAATTTACATTTAAATATACCAAATTAAATATATAAAAAGATTTTTTTAAAAAAAGGTTCAACATGCCTATTATATATATAGATGAACCTCTTATAGTTTTTTTCTAACCTTCATCTTTAATCAACGATTTCGAATAGATAGATACATTATGAGAATGAAGAATCTTTTGACATCATAGTTCATTTTACTATATATTTATACGATACGAATCCAAATTAATCGAGTCATTAAATTTTGAATATCCATTTTTTTAAAAGGAAGTGACACTTGCTCACTTTATTACTCTATATAGATAAACCAATCCCCATAACCACTCACTTCCCTTTTATTCCACACTAGTACTTCTACTATCCACATCTTCAGCTCCACCACTACTTTTCCGATCACCGGAGCTACCGCCGGAGAAAACACCACCATGTCAGTCAAAGAGTGCACTCACCACAAAGACAAAAAACGAAAACTCGTCCGACGACTCTTCGCCGGAATTCTGATTTTCCTCTTCGTCGTCCTCTTAACCGTCTTACTAGTCTGGGCAATTCTACAACCCAAAAAACCCAGATTCATTCTCCAAGACGCTACAATATTCAATTTCAACGTTTCCGCTCCCAATATCTTCTCCACTTCAATTCAAATCACTATATATTCCCGGAACCCTAACGACAAAATCGGCGTTTACTACGATAAGATGAAAACATACGCGAACTATCACAAGCAACAAATTACTTACTATACCCAAATTCCATCAGTTTATCAAGGTCATAAAGACGTTAACATATGGTCGCCGTTCGTTTTCAGTAACAATGTTCCGATTTCACCTCTTAATGGACCAGATCTGAAAGAAGACCAGCAAAACGGCGGCGTTTGGCTCGATTTCAAAATTGACGGTCGTGTGAAATGGAGAGTTGGAACGATTACGACTGGGCATTATCATTTACATGTTACGTGTACGGCTTATGTACCGTTCGGAAATCATCCCGGCGACGGCGGACTATTCGTCGGAAATAACGCCGTGAAATATCAACTTGCCCGGAGCTGTGATGTGAGTGTTTAGTAATTTGGAGAAGATGATGAAGCAGAGGAGTTTATTGCCACTGGAAGTATTTATTTTTCTTTTTAATTACTTTTTTTTGGACCAACTTTTATTTTCTTATTTTTATTTTTCTGCTATTTACAATTTTAATATTTTTGGTCCTATAAAGTTGAATGAACTGTACATTTTTTCTGCTAAAGAATAATATTGGAAAACTTATATTATATACATAAATAAATTACAAATAATTGTCTTCTTATTGTCATTAGTTAGAAATTAAATAAGTAAAAGTGAACGATACTTGAGTTCAAGTCTTGGAAACAGTTTTGGTAGGAATGTAAGGTAAGTTTGTTAAGTCCGATCGGACTCTTTTTCAAATTTTATGCATAGCGGAAGCTTTAGTGTATTGAACTGTCTTTTTTTTTTAATTAAATAAATTATATAGTACTTGTTAATTAAATTTTTTAGAAAATGGTTTTTCGATTTGCTAAGGTTTTTAGGGATTGGTAAAATATTGGATCATGTAAGAAATTTTTGGTTTACTCTAATAATTACTTGATGTTTACTCTATGTTATTTTTTAAAATTATATTTTGTTTATTGATATATGATTGTAGATGAGTAATAAGTACTTCTTGATTCATAATACAAGGTTTTGAGTTAGTCAAGCCTTTAATTATGAAATTATTTTTTTAGATAGTGTTCTATTTTCAATATATGTTTGATGTTTCCTCATTCAGAATTAAAATGAATTCTAATACGAATATGATAGATTGAGTGTAAAATTTAAAAAAGTTAATTCTTTATGTGAAAAGGGTATTTTTCATGACTATTACATATGGTGATTCTTCTATTTGTATTTTTGCTAATGAAAGGGACATATAAAAGTGACAGATATTCCCTTCTACTATAATATATAGAGTTACAAATAAATTAATTAAGATCATAAAGAATTTATATATAATTAAAATAATTGATTAACTTGGATTGTTGCAGTTGTATTCAAGTTGATTTAATTGTTTTTTTTCTTCTTTCTCATGCCTACATTAAGGCTTTGAAGTTTACTCTTCAATGGTTTTGAGGGCTAGTGAATTTTTCTAATCATGCTAACGTGGAATATTTTGTGCACTTAATTATCATTTTTTGTATTTTTTATATTAAAAGTTAGGTAAAATGGGACATGTGACCTGTTTTGATTAGTCTAGGAATATATAGAAGGGGGCAACCCATGTGATATATAATTTAATTTTAATGTACTGCCTGATTTAGGCTGTTTACCAAACTAAAACTTGTTTCATACGTCTCTCTTCACTATACCACAATTTCAATGTTCATGATGACACTATTTTAGGGATGGTATTTAACGCAGCGGTAAATTCAGAATTTATCGATCAAGAAAAATGTGTTTTTGTAAATTTGCATGTTACTCTTTGAATCTGCTACAAGTTAGGTGTACTAATTGGGGGAGGGGGTCATAATAATTATTGGTTTTTATTTATGATTAAATAATAACAATTACAGTTCAATCATATGATAATTTAAGATCGGATATATGTGATCTAATTTTATAAGGAAATATTTTTTGACACTTTATGAAAGTGCTTAGCAGTAGGTGGGTTAATTATTAGTGAATTGTTGGTAGAGTATTAGTGGGAAAGTGTGTTTATGATTAAGAAAATTTGGTATCAAAGAGATAAGATTTATGTGGCTTTATGTCATCGGACAACAATGAAGAGACTAGCAAAAAGTTGATACACTCAACTTTCTATATTAACGCCGTTTATCTGAATAAGAGAATATATAACATAACATAACATGAATAATTATCAATTTTTAAAAAAACTTGAATTTCTAATTAAATATTACTATTACAAAAAATGACGATTATAAAGAAGTTTGATTAACGTTAATAGAATGATTATAAATAGTGGTTTGAGGAGAAGACAAAAAATGGGTAATGCACTTTACGTGTAAGAAAGAGATGTGACTTAAATAGAAGAATGGGTGGATGACCTAATAATATAGACTATAGTATATGTCCCATCTCTAATTAATTTTTATTTGTATTCTATTGTACCATATGACATCCAATAATATTCTATCTATGGTTGGCCCATTTTGGCTTTTATGCTCGTTGTTTTCATGGTCCAAAATTACAACAAACCAAATCTATATAAGTCCAAGATGGACAAGTGGCACATAAACTCAAATAGTTGGAATGATAGGGAAATAGTTAGAAGAATGAGTTAATAATTCAATTATTATTATCTTTTAGTTAAAATCCAACGACATAAAATTACAAGATTAAAAAATATTGAGCAGAGGGGTTGTGTGAAAATAAATAATATCTTGATAGTTGAGCTGGAATCGTGACATATGATATTCAAGTAGTATGGTGATGAGACAAACCTCGGTGAGTGTACCAATTCAAGGACCGCTAGTGGTTGAAGTAGAAAGGGATTTGCTATCAAATTAAATTTAGCTTAGACAAACTCCATATTGGAGTGAGAAAGGAAAGTTTGGGGTTGCATAGGTGAATTCAGAATTTAACGATCGAGACACTTTTAGATTGGAGTTCTATGGAACAAAATCATGAGACATGAGACCCAAATGACTTGAGGTAGCTGGCCCGAATGAATGGGGGGCTAAAACGAATTATGCATTGATAGTTGAGTGTGAGTGATGACATTAAAATCCGTGAAATTGTTAACCTCCTTTTTAAAAGCACAAAAACCCTTATAATTTTCTCCTCATCATACTATCACCACTCATTTTCATTCATTTAACTTAGCATCGTTATATGAAGTTCATGACTATGAAAGGAAAATTATAGAAGTAATATTTAATTTTGGCTTAATACTTAGTCAGATTCTTAAACTTGTTAGACTATTCTATTCGGATACTCAAACTAAATCATATTCTAATTGAACATCTCAACTCCTTAGACTTTTTCGATTCAAATTTTGTGTGTATTTTCGTTCGTCTATTTGGTAATTAAGTTAACCACATAAAATATGTCATCTCCTTTAATTATACGCATCATCTCAAGAAATGTGTGGGGGTTGTATGACTTGTTGAGGTGAATGCTTTAATTGAAGGAGCTTATATATTTTATGTGGTTAACTTAACCAACTAATAGAAGAATGAGATGTTCAATCGGAACAACGCTTAGTTCGAGTTTTGATATAATGTGCTAGTGATAAAATTGTGTTGGTAATAGTTGGGCCGGTTGAACAGATAAATGGCCCTAATGTTATGAGACTCAATCCAGCCCAATACCATTCAGGCTGGTCAAAGACATACAAGAAATTATATCGAAAATAGTTGATTTTAAACTTTTGACCGTCATTTATTCCATAGGACAAGTGGAGTAAAAGGTTACAACAACTCACCTCCAAGATTATTTTTTGTAAATAACGAAAAGAAATGGGGAAGTTTGGGTGATTTACAAGGATGACCTTGAAGATAGGTAATTTGGAACTTTTGATATGTTGAACTTAAATTACTGATGTACTAGCAGATAACAATTTATTAAAGTGTCATTTGAATCTTATCGTCTTAAACATATCAGGTGAGGTACTAACAAACTGAACTAGTATAATCAACTTCCAAACTAATAAACAAACTAACATATATATCCTCGTAATAACAAAGAAAATCAGCATAAATAAAAATAACTCATCATTTATTAACAATCATAACATAATCCAAATAACAAAAAGGAGAGAAATCTCCTAATCAAGAAAATATACTAATGTAAAATAAGGATAATAAATAAATAAACTCCATAAATGTGAAAATGATAAAAAAATAAAAAAATCTACCAATCAAGATGGCACCTAGTTTCCTCCAAATTAACAGATCTGCCATTGGCCTCCAAAGGCACCTTAAAATCACACTCAATTTTAGGCTTAATTTTGTGAGTTTTAATCCAACCAATCTTTAGCCTAATACGCATATAAAGCTTCATTTCCATCTCATAAATTCCTAAATTCTTCTCATTATTATAATTTGTTCTCTCTCTATCTCCCAATAAAACCAAATTTTGTCCTTTAAACACCGGATGCAAATAGCTAGTATTTTTGTGACCTTGATAAAATCGTTCCAAATTTTGACTAGCAAATCTTTGGCCTTGATACATACCTCTTGCTTCGATCGAATCGTAGTAAATCCCGATTCGTTTATTAGGGTTCCTAATAGTCATGTTGAGTGCAAGATCATAGTAGAGGGTGTTGTTTGTAGAGGAATAATCGAATTGTGTCAACGTGGCATCTGTCACGTAGAAATTGACCTTGTTAGGACGTAGGACTAGCCAGAGGACTAATGCAATGACTCCGAGGACGATGAGGATGGTGAAGATTACTCGGAAAATGCAGTTGCATAGGCAACCGAAAAGGCAGCTGCAAGGGTTGCAGCTGCTTCCCCGTCCATGTCGGTGGTAGGATTTGGACGGGGGCGGAATGGACGGGCCATAATAGGCTCCGTTCAAGTTGGACATAGCTTATAACAAAAACAAGAAAGTCAAAATTAAGTACGTACAACTTATGTTTTTTTTTTTTATTTGTTGCTTTGAGAATGATATATCTTTTGGTGAGTAGAGATGAATATATATAGGTGTTTGTTAAATAAACTTTGGTTAATGTGTTAGATATTATTTTTGTGTAGAATGGAAAATGTTGAATTGGTAAGCAAATGTGGATTTAATTGAAGTGGCCCTTAATTGAATAGTAGAAAAGGCCGTATTTTTTATTTGAAAGACACGGTTTCTCTTGACATTGTCTTCTTAGAAATTTCCAATTAAGATATAGTTATTGACGTAAGTTTTAGTCAACATATTTTGTTATTTTTTTCAAGTATCTTCTTCATATATATATGATGTTTAATTAGTTAAGAAGATAATAATGTGAATGGGATATTATGAAAAGAGTAAAGTGGTATTATAATTAAAATATCTATATTGTGATAGGGACGTTGGAACATTCTTCCTTCTTGTCTAATTTGTCAAGTAGAAGGAAGAATCAACATCACATAGTTCATTAGGGTATTCATTACAACGATATCATATATGATATATTCAGTCTGATTCCACAAATAAAGTATGAATTACTTTAATTACTAGTCAATCGTCAATATATATAATTACATTTGTATAAATACATATCGCAAGGGAAAGGTTCACAATCTAAATTGTAGCTGAGTTACATAGGATTGTGCCGATGTTTCATAGAAGATTGTTTACATTATTCCTAGAAATCCCCCATCAAAGTTTTTCACATAATCTATGCAATGTACTTGGGTTTTAATTGAACAGGAGCCTTTAAAGTAACAATAACGTTGTCTTCATGTGATTTATAGATCACAAATTCGAGTTGTGAAAACAATCACTAATATTTGCTTTAGCATAGACAATTTACATCGCATTTCTTGAGGTGAACATGTAATGCGTTTCCAATTGAGTTTTAATTATAATTAGCTTACATACATTTGTTTCTATAGCATTTTCTTATTTCTTGAGGTGCGATCCTTTCCCTCACCCTGCGTGAACACGTAATGCGTTTCCAATTGGATTTTAATTATAATTAGCTTACATACATTTGTTTCTATAGCATTTTCTTATTTCACAACCTAACCACTCGGATTTAATATAAAATGTATTTCAAACAATATAGTCAAAATCAAATACTCCATGTAGGTATCATATATATGTTGATTAGGTAATGAAAAGTCTCATTTTATGACTAAATATACATTGATGTTGAAATTTGTATACATGGTATTTTAAGGGTCGCTGTTATTTTTTTAAAAATAAAATTGTCACGCGTAAATAAAAGATTAGTTTCATACTTATATGTTGTTGAATTTTTAGTTCATGACTAAATAAAAAGGAAATAGAAAAAAAGTGGAAACTTCTATGAAGACAATTTCAAGTGAAAATGATATATATATGTTTGATCTTATTTGAATTTTTAAAGCAGTTTAGTAGGACACGTGGTTTGTCTGATAATGAAAGTCATGATTTGAAGCTTACAAAATTAATTAAATATGTCGATAATTTCTTAAATGATGGTCTATTTTATTTGAGCAACTCAATACATCATAAAGTATTCCTACTAGATATTTACAGTCAATTTTGGAAATGCTTTGAATATGTTTTCAAACGTTTATCTAGATAAGTTAATTACTTAAAATATTTCATTTTTCTTAATTATACATTAGATTGAATGAATTGTAAAACCTCAAGCATGTTCCTTAAGTTAAAAAAAATATGTTCCAATTGAGGCTAATGTATTACTATATCATATATGAGTCATATTTTATGTGATTAACTAATCTATGCAATAAGAAATTGCAAAAGAATTTTCTAAATTTAAACTAAATGTGTCTAATAGGATAACTTTATCATATATTCATGTATTCGCATGAAATATGCCATATTTTAGTGTCTAAATAAAATTTATTGATAAATTAAAGAGGTTATTGATGTATCCTCTTGAAAAAACTAAAAGAAAACCAATTTCTTTTTTTTCAACACAGTAAAATTCAAAATTGTGTTTTGTTTTTAATTATTAATTTGAATAGAAATAGTAAAATTAGAGTAGTTAATTGAACTTGAGACATCAATATTAGCTCATCAAAAAATCTTCTTTCTTTCTGACTTTATCCATTATGTTAAACATTCTTTCGATGATTAGACATTTTATTATCTTATTCATCTCATATTTCAAACTTACGTCTCTTACCATTTTTAGCAATAATAAATTAATTACTACGTACTTAGTAAGCAAGCCTTCCGAGCCAAATGCAAAAGTTAAAAGTCAATCCAAACAGGTTTTAAGTTTTTTTTTTTCATTCAATGTTTGATATTAATATTGGAGTCCGACTAAATTTGAAATCACGTCGAAAAATTCCACATGGATAAAACTCTACCTAACGAAGATGACTCTGTATTAAAAAACTCGAATTTGAGATCTCTGATTGAGAATGATGTAGCGTTTATATGCGAAGTCTTGCCAAGAAGCAACCGCGTCGTCATTTCAAAGAACATAAAAACACGGTATTTTATTCAAATCAATCCACTTTTGCTTACCAATTCAACATATTTTACCTACTCAAATAATATACACATTAAATCATAGACTATACAAACACCTATATAAATTAACCTGAACTCACCATAGGATCATAACTCTCATCTATATATTTTTTTTCATCTTATATTACACCAAAGGAACAAAGAAAAAAAAAGTTGTACTGAATTTTGACTTTCTTGTATTTGTTATAAGCTATGTCCAACTTGAACGGAGCCTATTATGGCCCATCCATTCCGCCCCCGTCCAAATCCTACCACCGACATGGACGGGGAAGCAGCTGCAACCCTTGCAGCTGCCTCTTCGGTTGCCTATGCAACTGTATTTTTCAAATCATCTTCACCATCCTCATCGTCCTCGGAGTCATTGCATTAGTCCTCTGGCTAGTCCTACGTCCTAACAAGGTCAATTTCTATGTGACAGATGCCACATTGACACAATTCGATTATTCCACTACAAACAACACCCTCTACTATGATCTTGCACTCAACATGACTATTAGGAACCCTAACAAACGAATCGGGATTTACTACGATTCGATCGAAGCAAGAGGTATGTATCAAGGCCAGAGATTTGCTAGTCAAAATTTGGAACGATTTTATCAAGGTCACAAAAATACTAGCTATTTGCATCCAGTATTTAAAGGACAAAATTTGGTTCTATTGGGAGATAGAGAGAAAACAAATTATAATAATGAGAAGAATTTAGGGATTTATGAGATGGAAATGAAGCTTTATATGCGTATAAGGCTAAAGATTGGTTGGATTAAAACTCACAAAATTAAGCCCAAAATTGAGTGTGATTTTAAGGTACCTTTGGAGTCTAGTGGCAGATCTGTTAATTTTGATGTAACTAGGTGCCATCTTGATTGGTAATTTTTTTTTATTTTTTTTTTATTTGTGATTTGTTGTATTTCCTATATTCATTGGATTATATTAGTATAATTTCTTGATTAGGGGATTTATCTCCTTTCTTGTTATTTGGATATATATTATGGTTGTTAATAAATAATGAGTTTGTTTTATTTCTGCTGATTTTCTTTATCCTGGAATTTGGATTCTATAGTTTTTTGTTTATTAATATAGTAGTTTGGAAGTTAATTAAAGTGTATTAAAGCCAAATTTTAATTTTGAAGAAAAGGCAAAGTTGACATTTTGCTTTTCACATAGAGAACATAAAGTAAAGGTCAAGAAAAGGCTAAGGTTGACATTACAGAAATATACATATTGGTTGCTTTAAAAGACTTGTTTTCTCTTTTATATTTTGTTTCTTATATCACTATTACGTAAATCGGAATGGAGAGAGTATACACCCAATATAAATATCTGTGGAAGTTTCGAAAGAATTTTCTAGCTTGATGTTAATAGTTCTAATTATTTTTCGATATAAATTCTATTTTGATATATATTCCTACCCTTCTAAGGATAGCTGGCCTGGTTAAAGAAATCCACAAATTTCATTATTCAATATATTGTCATATAGATAAGTCCGAAAAATCTCCCTAGTAAGACATTTTCCCATGCCTACTCAATTAATCAAAAAATCTTTTACTTTTACCTTTATTGGGAAAAATCATGTTAATTTTCTGCAGACAGGGGCGGATCTAGGGGGTCAGGAGGGGATTCACCCGAACCCACTCGCTCGACAAAAAATGTATTAAATATATATATAAAATTTTGAATCCCTTAAACTTAAAAATATACATAGACTGATTAGGGGTTCATACTTCACTCGAGGTTTCAAGTTCATATCTCAAACACAACATATTTTATTTTTCGTGATTCCTTACTGAAAATCTTGAATATGTCACGGTGTGTAATGTAGATTCTCGAATTAGTAGCTCAACTATATTTACTTGATATATATGAGTTCGAGTCATTTCAAGGTAGAGTTATACCTCTTAACGTCAACTTCGATTAATTATCGATTGAAAAATTAACCATAGACATTTTAATATAAGATCAATTTATGTTGACATTAAGCTATTGACATTGTTTTTCTTACAAATGAATAAATGATGGAGACTTGTGAATGTGACTAGCCAATAAGCCATTTGCCAAAATGTCTGTCTTGATTGTGACACAAATTTTTCTACTTCAATAAGACCAGGCATGTGAAATTAACATGTTTTGGCTTCATAATAAATATGAAAAAGAGAATTTGCAAAGGTTAATGTTGATGTGATTTGGCTTATTAGAGAAGTGGTGGCGCAGTATGTTCCAGAGTAATATGAATTGAAAGTGGTAATGATCGATCGCGAAAAAAAAATGTGATGGAGAGGTAAGTAGTATAAGAAGTCGCGTTTGTTAGGAAATATTTCATTTGAAAGATTTCTTGGTGTAAATTCAAATTTAGTCCGTGAAAAAAAGTACTTTCACTTGAGAGGTAAACTACAAATAAGAGTACGAGACATGTAATTTTAGTGATTTTTTTTTTTGTGGTTTTTTATCTGGTGTCTGGTATTAACATTGGAGTCCGATTAAATTTGGAGTCATGTCAAGAAGTCCCACTTTGGGAATAAAGCGCTTCATAACAAAGATAACTCCGTACTCAGAGGATTATAACTCGAAACTTTGACTTACCACTTTATCACAATCTTTGTCGTAGTGACTTTTTTCTTATTATATCGTTACTTGAAAATGTACAAAAATAATTTTTACTACTCCCTCTATATTCCAATTTAAGTTTTCCAAGTCCGAGATTCCATGTGACAAGATTAAGACCGCGAGCTTTAAAGGATTGCACACATTTTTAATTTTAGATTACAAAAAATCAAGAGTTTTTCTTTATTTTTTCATTTCATATCCAATCAAACTAAGACACTTAAATTGTGACGAAAGAATTTGAAGATTTTTTCAATGAGAATAGTCTTGATAATAAATAATTAAATACTACGCGCAATCTTCGTTACAATGTGTTCAATTTCTAAGAAGGTGCTTTTGAAAATATCAAACTACCTTTTTCTTCTATTTAATTATTATATAATCACCTTTAGCTTACCAATATTCCATAGTTCCAATCTAACACAAAAACATATTTTTGATTCAATATATAATATACTTCAAAATAAACACAATTTTAGTTACTTTTGTATTTCTTAAAATGCCAGAACCCAATCCATGTAGCCGACTTCAACTACCTGTTCAAAATTATCTTCATCTTTCTCATGATCATCGGAATCATCGCGTTATTAGTCCTCTGGCTAGTTCTACGTTCTAACAAAATCAAATTTTATGTGACAGATGACATGTTCACACAATTCGATTTATCCAACACGAACAAAAGCTTTTACTACGATTTTTCCCTCAACATGACTACCATTAATAGGCATGTTGAGATTTGCTACGATTCAATTAAAACAAGAGATAATATGTATGGAGGCGATAGATTTTCTAGTCATAAAAATACTATCAATTTGCATCCAGTGTTTAAAGGACAGAGTTTTGTTCTATTGGGAGATAAAGAAAAATCGAATTACAACAATGACAAGAGTTCGTGGATTTATGAGATGGAAGTGAAGCTTTATTACATTCGTAAAAGACTAAAGTCTTGTTGGATTAAAAGGGAATATTTCCTATATATACGAAATTAGACTCATATTTATAAATAATTAATTGTAAACTCAATTAATTATTATGATAATATTAACTTATAAATTCGTTGTAAAAATCAATAAATATAGATAAGTGTAACATTTTTCCTTTTCATAATGAATACGAAAATAGAGTTTGGTAGGATAATGTTGTTGTGTTATGGCATATTTGGGAAAGTGGAGCAAAAATAGACAGCACAGCTGCCCAACAAAAGTTGTCTCAAAACATCTTTTTTTTTTCCATGATACCACATTGGAGCCCGACTAAATCCGAATTCGCGCCAAGAAATTCCACATTGGGGTAAAGCGCTTCCTAACAAAGGCGACTCCGTATCCAAGGGGCTCAAAATCGAGAAGTAAGTTACCAACATAATATGAAACATAATGTTCTAATTGAGATTCCAATTTAGTCACAAGTCTCATACGTACACATGAGCAATATGTGTATAATTGTGGAATTGAAATTCAACTTATTCTTATCTTCAACGTTTTTAAACGAGTTAGAAGACTTCTTTCGAAAAAATAGGAGATACAGTAGTTTTACCTATTCAATTCGAAAGAGTGCCCTCACTTCCCTAAATCTTGTATGCAAATTAAATCGGCATAGCGCTAACACTTTAAATAAATTTTGTCCGTATTTGATTTTCACGGTCAAATCAGCTCTTCTGCCTGTATAATTGATTTTTTCTGTTGGCTAGTAGTCTTGATATTACACATTAACGAAAAGAAGAAAATACACCCATCGAGACACTACTTGAAATACAACTATGAGTCTTTAACATCCTTCGATATCATAATACTCGTAAAACAAAATAAATCTCAAACTTAATTTAATCTCGAGTTTATAGTTCATAGAATTCGGAATAGTCCAATAAAAATTATAGTTTTAATCCCGAGTGTACACAACCAAACCAAAAATCGAATCAAATCGTAAATCGAGTCAAATCGGGAAAAAAATCTGACTAGTGATTTGGTTTGACTTGGTTTGGTATTGGAAAAAAAAACCCGACTATATTTGGGTTGGTTTGGTTTTAACTTAAAAAACCCAACCCGAGACCAAACCAACCCAACATTATATATGTAATTTTAAAATTTTATTTTATACATAAAATTATTTACTTTGATATAATTTTAAAATATTTCTTATACTATTTCATAGTTTTTATCTTTTAATATATTATTTCAAGTTTAAAACTTAGAATTCGGAATGGTCCAATAAAGATTATAGTTCATAGATGTTGATAATTATAATAAAACTTAAATCAAAATCAAATTAATACTAATGCAAAAAGAAAATCAATTCAACACTAAGAATGACAATAATATTGAATATTTGTTCTTTAGTTTTACATTGGTTTTAGACAATTAAAATACATAATCTAATTTTATTTTTCCTTAAATATTTAATAATGTAACTAATACTTATTAAACTTATTTTAGCATGATTTAGTACTTTTAAATTATGATTATTTTCATTATGACTTTGCAATATTTATTTTATATGATTATCATTTCATTATTACTTTTTATTGAATATTTTAGTGTCATCAGTACTCATCTCATATTTTGTGTTATTTCTTAAAAAAACACCTTAGATAATTGTATTTTGGTTGGACTAAAGAAATATTTGGAACACAAGTTAATTATATGTTTGTATGCAAACTTTACCGAAAAAAATCCAAAAATCTGAGGTTTATTAGTTTAGTTTGGTTTGATTTATAAATTTAAAATTCGACACAATGGTTTGGTTTGGTATTTGAAAAACCCGAACCATCCCGAGGTTGAAAAAATCTAAATTTTATTAGTTTGGTTTGGTTTATAAATTAAATTTTTTTACACAAATGGCCTTTGGTTTGATATTTGAAAAACTCAAAACCAACCCGGTCATGTACACACCTAGTCATGAGAATCACTCAAAATCATAAAAGATTGACCAAGTATTCATCTATAGCCTAATAGAAGTCTTGACTAAATACCAAGTCAATGACTTAATATACATAATTGTTAGTCACAATATAATTTCTAAGAAACTACCAATAAATAAACTAGCGCGTCCTTCAACCTCCAAAACACGGCCTTTTTCTTCTATTTATAAATCATACAAAGAAAACACACATATCCATATTACAATTTACACCTATATATACCTACCAAAATACAAATAATTCATCTTCATCCACTAAAACATCATCCTCATAAACACAAAAAAAACTCAACACATCTTTTGTATTCCTTTGTTTAAGTTATGGCACCAGAACCTAACTTAAACGGAGCCTATTATGGCCCCTCAATTCCTCCACCACCAACCAAAACCTACCACCGTAGTCGCGGTGGTGGTAGTTGTTGCAACCCATGTAGTTGTCTCTTCAACTGTCTATGCACTTGCATTTGCCAAATCATCTTCACCCTCCTCATCATCATTGGAGTCATCGCGTTAGTCCTTTGGCTAGTCCTACGTCCTAACAAGGTCAAATTCTATGTTACTGATGCCACGTTGACACAATTCGATTATTCCACCACAAACAACACCATCTACTATGATCTAGCCCTCAACATGACTATTAGGAACCCTAACAAGCGCGTTGGGATTTACTACGATTCGATAGAAGCAAGAGCTATATATGGTGGTCAGAGATTTGCTAGTCAAAATTTGGAACCATTTTATCAAGGTCACAAAAATACTAGCAATTTGCATCCGGTGTTTAAAGGACAAGGTTTGGTTTTATTGGGAGATAGAGAGAAATCAAATTATATTAATGAGAAGAATTTAGGGGTTTATGAGATTGAAGTGAAGCTTAATATGCGTATTAGGCTAAAGATTGGTTGGATTAAAACTCACAAAATTAAGCCTAAAATTGAATGTGATTTTAAGGTACCTTTGGAGGCTAATGGTAGATCTGGTAATTTTAAAGAAACTAGTTGTCATCTTGATTGGTAGATATATTATATTTTTTTGAGTATTATTATTTTATTTTATCTCTTTGTTTTTTTTTCATTTGGACTTTAGCATTCATGGACATATGTATTATTGTTATTTGATTATTGTTGTGAAATAAATAATGATACATTTTTCTTCTTTAATTTCATTATTGGAATGGTTCTTTCTTTTGTTATTTCAATTTGGGTGTTGATTAAAATTTTTTAGGTGGGTCAATGAGATACCTAATCCAAACCTATTACTTCTAATAATTACATTAAGTTTGATCATAAATATCTCATTTTAGGTGAGCTAAAATACCTTTTACGAACCGGCACCCAAGGGTGTGGCCTAGTAGTCAATGAAGTAGTTGAGAGTTGTGAGGTCTTATTAAGTTTAAATTTTAGCGGAGACAAAAAAACATTAGGTGATTTTTTCCATCTGACATAGCCTTGTTGGTCAGGATTACCAAGTACGTACCTGTTGGCTGGACAGACACCACGATCATTAAAAATACAAAAAGATAAGTTTGAAAAGAAAATCCACAACAACAATCCATTAATAATTGCATGTAGACGCCCTCTCATTTAAAAAAAAACTACACTTGCACCCCTTTATTTGACAACACATGTTACATTTTAGTCCTTTTCGATTCACCAACTACTATTTCTTGATAGGAATTCAATAAGTAATTACGTAGCAAAGAGCTATCTCTTAACGTCAATTTCATTATCTTGTTATGTTTGTAGCTTCCAAATCAAAGAAGGCATAAGGCATTTTAGTATAGAAATCAATGACGTTACGTTACTTGATATTCCATGAGGTTCTAATCGATAAGTAATAAAAACAGGATCTTACCTGACGGATGACATACAAATCATTTTTTTGGACTATCAATATCAACTCAACTCGTATTAAACTAGCACTTTCACATATCCAAATTCAAATACTGAAATATTAAACTAGTATTTATTTTTCTTCATACAAATTAAGGGTAGGGGAAATGGGAGAGAGATAACATAGTGGAGAATTGAACCTTCAACGATAAAGTAATCATTCTGATAATCAATCAATTGAGCTACTAAATTTTTTCATATATAATCATCGATTTTAGTATTCTAAATTAGAACTTACAAAGCAAAGATACATTGAAACAACAAAACAAATATTGAACGTGTTGAATTATAAATGCCACCAACCGGATTGTGAATACGACTAATCAACAGTCACTTTCCATATTAAAAAATAACAGTATCTAGCATGTGATTCACCAGCTAATCTTTTTTCACTCCATCCGTCTCAATTTATCTTATGTATCGACTCTTAAATGTTTATTAGAATTTGTCATGCTTGATAAATATTTCGTTAGGATGAGGCATGGCCCATGGGTAACGAGTTTTCACTTTAAAATAAACACGAAAAGAGAAATTGCTAGGACACATTATATGTGTCGCTCCAAAGATAGATGTGTCAAACGAGCGGATTAGGCTAAATTTAGGCCGGTCAAATTGGGTTGGGTTAATAAATGTACTGTTTATTGACATGTACAAAAGCTATTTGGGCTTCAATTGACTAAAATGCTAGTCATAACCCAATCCACTCACTTCTTAGTAAGCTTTAATTGCTTTATTTGTTATTTTATAAATTTTTTGTATATAATTTTATTTATTTATTATGACTATAAATAGCATATTAATTTTTTTTTAAATCCTTTTAAAAATATTTTGACAAGATTTCTTATGAGTCAATTTGAATTGTATATCAACCAAATTCTTAATGGGATGAAATGAGTTGAACTAATAAATCGACAAATTTTAACCTATCCAAACTTAAATGGATTGAACGGGTTGGACTTGATTTTAACACCCCTAGTCCCACACATTCTATAATCTATACAGTAATGTTGTAATTGTTCAGAAGTCATTTGGATATATTTCATCAGTTAGTTATTCTAAGAATATGAGTAGCGGGCCAGCCCAATAAGAATATTTGGTGAACTTTGTTGGGCCTAGTAAGTACACTGTAAATAGGAATGTATTGGGCTCAACTATTGAGTCCATTAGTGTTGCAACACCAAATTGGGGTCATTACTCTTTAATGTATGTAGCAATTTTATTTTTTAAAACAACACTAAATCCGAATAGCGCAGGGCCTATTTGGGGTGACGCTTCCAATAAAAAAAATTCCATACCCAGGGTTCGAACCCAAAATCTCTGGTAAAGCGTGAAACAGTCTCACCACTGCACCACAATCCATATTGGTAAAGTGACTCTTCACTAAAAAGTTAATGGAAGGAATTTTGAAAAGGTTCCTAAAAGTTAAAAGGTGAGCAACTTCCTTAAATTAAATGAAGTTAAGATATATATTTTTAAAGAAAGAAAAAGGAGAAAGATTTTGCCTATATAATGATGATGTCTTATATTCCATCAAGGCTTCACATAGAAGTTTCAATAGACAAAATAATTCATCTTTTATTAAGGAATATATATTTTAAGGAAATAAAAAGTTGATTTGTTTCAATCCCAAAATGGTTCCACTAATTTTATGTCCAAAATGCATATTAAGTGGATCAACATTATCCCTACACCAAAAATATTATACAAACAAATAGTATGTGTATATATATTCTTGTGACGCTCATGTTGGAGGGTTGGTTAATGAATGAACTGATAGATTTTTAGACTGTTAAACTTTTGAAAAAGAGATATACATACAAACCATAGATGTGATAAAAGTTTACATAGTATACGTAGTTTTAATCTTGATGCTAGCATAACCTAAGTGACAAATCTATAAAGCTTGTTGGGCCAGACAAATAATACGCTTCATGAACTTGAATCGTGACAATTCTAAAGAGTTTTGCTCCATGAATTGCTAGTAGAATATTGTTTCCTTTTTATTTGAAATTATTTTAACTCATGAGAATATATACTACATATGAATCAAATATTTTCCCATATTCTTACAAGAGGGAATATATTCTCTCAATGAGGAATGGATAACTGCCCAACTCAAAAAAAAGAAAGAAAAGAAAAAAGGAAAACACTATACTATAGTTTTTTCCAAAAATTTGGTCATAGATTTTTTGTAAAATTAAGTGCACGCTTGACCACAAGCAATTTCCACTTTTTGCAAAATTATTTGAATATAGAAATGTTACAATTAAGTTGAATTACAGAATCACTTGCAAAAATTGAAAAATAATTTTGATTTGTTTTAGGTTCAAACATAACTTCAATTTTCAAATACCATTTTCAACTTGAAAACGTATATAGCACTAATTTTTTCTTTTCCTAAATTTCACAATTTTTATATTCAAACGCTCAAAAAATCGAAAATAATTCTACCTACTAGTGCTTTTCATGTGTCTCAATTTCATTGGGCTAAAAGCAAATATGTCTGAAATCTCATGTGCTAATTTTTTTTTACACAAAAAGTTCCCTTATGCACGATGAGAGGAATAAGAAAGTGTTCTTTAGGTTCATATAATATCTTTATAGTATATTGTATATGTTGTTCTTTGATAAATTTCATTATTATCTTCTTTTTTTTATTATTATTATTATTATTATGATAAGATGATGAAAAGTTGAAAAAAGGTAATGCACTGAAAAGGTACGTAAAAAGGTGCATAAATAAAAGTGGTGTGAGATAAGAAAAGTTTTTTAAAAAGATAACTTTTTTTGGTGTTAAAAGGGCTGTCCACTTTCTGCAATATTAATAATTTATTATAAAGAATATTTCAGTCATTAATGTATATGTAGTTCATGCATGGTGGAGGATCTCACTTTGCTTCTCTACTTTTAATGGATAATCTAAAGATTCCATGTAACTAAATTCTTTCACATCTCAATAATCTAAGATGGATATATATATGTTTCCTTGCAAGATACATATTTTTTTCCCTCATATCTAGAGACCGCATTGAAGCTGTGACTAAATTTGGATCGCGTTTTGCAGACCCATTTGAGGGTGACACTGCCATCTACATAATTTTCTCCATACCTAAGGATCGACCTCAAGACCTCTGGTAAAAGGTGAAGCAGTTTCACCACTGCACCATACATTACCTAGATCTATATTTGTATAGTTTATGCCGACCATGCCCCCCCCCCCCTTTCTTTTATGTGGATGATCTCTATAATAGTATCGTTTGTTTAGATATATTTTAGTTACTATAGCAATATTATATAACATAACATACATATGAAAGTTGATTTCAAAGAAAACTTGATTGTTAATAGTGATATTATCATAAAAGATGATTATTATAAAAAAAAAATATGATTGTAACTTCAAGTAACGATCAATTACGTGCACAAAACTTTTTGTAAATAATATTTCAATAGTTTTGAAAAAATAATCAAATAAATAAAACACTTCAATAATTAACAAATGGTGTGGTGATAAACAAACCTACGATATAAAAAAGAATACAAAAAATATCAATCCAAACTCTCTAACCCTACTGTACTATTGCTAAAAAAAAATAAAAAAAATACCCAATTTATAAAAGTCAAAAACCTTTAATTTTTCTTTTAGAAAAAGTAAAAATAACATACGACCTCCTTTTACTGAAAAGACTTCTATTGGATTGAAAAGTAGAGTGGAAAAATACAAAATATTCACTTAATTACATCATGGTGACTATTTTGCCCATCATTCACCAATACAAAAATTCAAAATTAAATTTAAAAAAATCAGAACAAAATCCTAACACGTAAAACATGTTACTAACTATTATTACCCATATACTCTTCGATTATTACTTGGTCTAGAGGGAATATTTGGTGTTGCCATTGGCCTAGCAATTGCAAGTTTTAATGTTTTATTGTAATAGTATAACTATATCAGAAAATAGTTTCACAACATAATTTGCAATTTCTTCTGTCTCATATTTAACGAAAGCAAAACCTTTATGCTTATTAGTTTCTATGTCACGAGGAATATATATATAAGTCGATAACAAATCATGCTTGAATTAAAATATCATATAATACGCGATCGCTTACTCCTTCATGCAAATTTCCAACGTAAACGCTAAAATTAGTCATGTTGGGATTGAAAAACTAATTTGAGAATTAGAATAAAATCTTAGTACAAATGGAAAAAATAATTTAATCAATATAGCGTCGTTCTTTCTGAATGATCTTTATAATTCTTCAAAGCTTAACATCTCTATTTATAATAGTGTAAAACTTGTTAAACTTAATTTGACTAGAGATTGGAAAAGTATAACCCTATTTAAATATGAATTAATAAATAAATTAACAAATATCAAATCCTAAACAATTTTGGTTACTATATATATTTGTATAGGCTAATTTTGTATGTTTTTAATTTCATCATCGACTTCTAGATGGTTTAGTAATTTGTTGATATACTTAATTATTCAGACTTTGCTTAAAGTAACTTTCGATATGTCTCATGAGTAATATTCTAGAATATTATGATTTTAATATTATTAATAAGTTTTTTCAATTTTCTACAAAAATTAATAAATGATAAAATGCCCTATCAACATAAAGGAAAAAAAAGACCAAAATCCTTCTCTTTTTTGCATTGCCCTAATGAAAACGGGAGAAGAAAAAAAGTGATGTTTATATATATATATTGTCAATCGTTTAAAAAGTCTTAGATTTAACTCAAACTCAAAAGCAAATGCATGAGATTGTCTAAGTTCAGGTAAGAAAGTCCAGGACGCCTTTCATCGTGATATAAGATTCTTTTCCATTCATCATCCTCTCTCTCGTCACATCCGACTATCCAATCTCACGATGTGCATGCCCAGACACTGTTTGATCGTTGCAGAGTGTGGACAATCTATCTAGAACTACATCGGGAGCCGAGATGCCCTAACTTTGATACCATATTAAACGAATATTGGATACTAGCTAGTTATATAATAAGTTATTTGTTTTTTTTTTTTTAGAAATAAAAATGGTAATTTCAGGATATGGACAATTTATCTAAAACCCACCTCGAAAGGCCTTAACATTGATACCATATTAAACGAACCTTGATTACAAGATAAGTTTTTTTTTTTTATGAAATAAAAAAGGTTGTTGTAGGGCATGGACAATTTATTTGGAACCCACATTTGGAAATTGGAGGCCCTAACTTTAATACCATATTAAACGAATCATGAATACTAGTTAATTATAACAAGTTTTTTTTTTAAGAAATAAAAAATACACTGATGTTATTTTGTTACATCAATTTAATCTAATTTTTTAAAAAAAAAAGAAAAGCGAAGTGATAATTGAGACCCTTTTAAAAAGCCAGGTATTATCCGACAAATTCCATTTTTATAGTGATAAATTTAATTTAAAGTAATACAGATTATGCTTTTGGCGCAATTAAACTTTTATTTTAAAGTTCAGAAAAAGAGAAAAAAAAATAACAAGAAAAAAAAAGGGAAAAGAAAAACAGCACATCTTAAAGTTAAGAGATTCTTCTTTAGAAAATTTTAATAACTTTTTTGTTTCGAAACTCTAATTTTTAATCAAATTAAATCAATTTGGATTATTTTAAATTAGATATTTTTGGGGAATAACACGTTGCAAATATTCTACTACTAACTTTTTACATAATGCTTTTTAGAGATAAGAATGTTGGGTTTACGAAGATCAAAGTAAGTAAAATTAAAGTGATTCTTTTTTTTTTTCCCAAAACGAATAATAAATCATGAAAAGTAGTGCTAATTCTTTTGAGATTTATTGGATTTTCATTTTATAATAAATTAAAGTGGAAAAGTTAATATTTTCCAAACTCATATCATCGCAATTCATTTGTTAGTTATCTAATAACACAACTTTGTGTTTGTTGGGTTAAAAAATATGGTGAAATCTTATTCGTTTTAAATTAAGTTACTTGAGTTTTTTTAAAGGACTCATACTATAAAGGAAAAACTATATAATTAGACATATTTCACTAATATATATTATTATTATTATTATTATCTATATTTTCAAAATATTACGTATTTTATCACTAATTAAGATTTTTTTGTCATATATTGAGGAAGATACACTTAGATCGATAAATATTTTTGCTGCCAGATACACTAAAATAGGAGGAGAGGCGAGCGAGATGAGGAGGAAGGCGAGTGATATTCATTATGTATCTCATATACATGTGAATCCAACTTAGATACATGTATATGTATGTCTCTAATGTGATTCACATGTATCTGGGATACCAGATCATAGGAAAGTGGCGAGCGAGATGGTAGAGAGGCGAGGGAGGCGAGCGAGATTTGGTATGTATCTCATGTACATGTGAACCCACTTGGATATAATGTATCTAGAACACATTACACCTAATTTTGACCACATGTATCTCGATCAAGATACACATATCTGGACATATCTGAACAAACCAAAATCTGATAGCATATGTAATATTGCAAACTCGAGTGTATCTAGTAAAATTTATGTAAGTTTCCCCATTTTAATAGTTTCACAAATATTAATAATTCTATGACATATACATAACTCGATCAATTGCTTTGTTTATTCTTAATTTGAAAAAGTTTTCCTTAATCCCTAAGCCAGATGCCAAAAGAAAATGATTACGACTACTACATTTTAGAATCTTACAAAAAAACATAATTATAGTCTCTTAGCTTTTTAATTTATGCTCCCTTATATAAGCAAATAAAGCAAATCAAAAAAAAAAAGAGGGAAAAAAAAAGGCAAAGGTGAAAATAACAATACTTTTACTTTTGATCTGTAAAAAAATAAAATTCATAAGGAAAGTATTTGAACAAAATTTGAATTTCAATGTAAAGAAGGAAATATTATTTTACCCTTTTTCTTTTATTCTCCAAAGTTTAGAAAAGGTGAAAATTATATGAGAAAAAATGTCGGTGACATAATAAAATTAAATTTATCTTTTTTGCTTTTTTCATGAATTTTTACTATCCTCAGATGCCAATGATTATCACAAAGACAAAGAGCATCTCACACAGCTCAACATAATAAGAAGAAAAAAAAATAAAAATTAAAAAGAATCTTAAATAAACAGCTTTAGAAGTGTTTGAATTTAGAGACAGCAAGCTAACATTTTCACTTATAATTTTTGGAATTCGAGTGATGAATATGGAGAAAATACTTATAGTTAGAAGGATTATTCGAGTCACATGCAATATGAATCTAGAGAATAAAATTTACAAACGCCATCTTTTAGCTTCTGTAACTAGAAAATAATCATTGACACAAAGTTTGATCAATAGAATTTGAAATTCCATGACAATGATATTTTTCAAATAAAGGCCCTAATCGAAAAGTGATCAATAGGCGTCATTTCAGATATTGAAATTTCAAACTTCATGATAGTGACTATTTTTCAAAAAAAACGAGTTGAAAAATGGCTAGTGGTAGTATTTCTACTGATCAATCTATATTAGTTGGGTCAGTATATTGCAGTTCCTAGAATTTGAAACTTATGATAATGATTATTATTTAATCACTACTAGAAAACATAGAATCAGAAACAAAATTTATTTATAATCCCCAATGAATTCATTACTAAATAATTCCTAGCTAACTAGATTTTCTTATAATTTGTCGTCAATCCATCGCTCAATAAAATTAGCATGAGATTTTTGTTATTTAGCTGTAATGTTTGTAAATTTTCCCCAAATATCATAGGCTTGTCATATAATAATAAAAAAAACTATGGTCACTCTTATTATTGAAATTCAATTGGTACAATATTAAAAGGTGAAACATGATATAGATTTTGAAATGATACAATAAAAGGTGAAACATGATAGAGTTCACTATGATAATGTCATTATGCCATTCTTGGAATACATCATCAAACACTAGCTAATTGTTCCCCAAAGTAAATATATAGGAGTATGATTCAATTCTCATTATTATTATTGTCTTTGTAAAAAGATACTACCTAGTTAGAAGCATAACATTTTTATTACTTTTTTTTTTTGTGAATTGTGATATGCTTGAATCATTGGCAAGAACAGTAATAATGGAGAGGGTCCACTTCCATAAGCTCACTAAACATTTCTAGCTAATAAAAAAAAAAGGAGATGATGATACAATATTGTTTGTATCTTTCAAATCATTCAATAATAATGATATCCACCATATTGTGGTGATATATCTAGTCTTTTTTTTCTCTCTTAAATCATATGTACATGCACTTAGGAGATGGATGACATATGGTTTTTACGGTTCAGTTGAACTCAATATTTTTAACAGGTATTTTAATAAATACTAAAATTTTAACTTGTAATTTTCAAAAGTGCTATGAATTCAATGATAAGAACATCAAACTCAAATCCATTGTTAGTTGAGATCGGTTATATGAATCAGAGACGAAGCTAGAATTTAAAATTTGTAATTTTAGATTTTAAAAAAAAAAGTTATTGGATTCTCGACAAATCATTTATACATATCAAGTTAACTTTTTATTACAAATGCAGGGCCTGCATATGCCAAAACTAATGAGTGTAGCTGAACCTATAATCGGAATGTTAACTCCATCCCTGATATAAATCCTCATTTATCATATTATTTCGTCCAAATTCATCTCAAATCAATATTATACGAAATAAAAAAATGCTAGTATTTTAAATATTTTTTAGTGACATATAAATCTTTCATGTTGCCATGGTATAAAAAGAAACTTGGATCAAAAGAAGAAAAGTAGCACTAAGGAATTGTATTGGAAGTTCTACTTACAAAACTTTAGTACATAAAAAAAGAGAGATATCACAACTCTTTGACCTACTATTTGAACATTAGAAGAAAACAAAAAAACAAAGAAATTAAGTAAATCACCTCATCAACATAATAATAAATCCTATACTACCATAGTTCTTGAATTTTGGAAAAAAATACATCTATCAACACTTTGAAGAAGTCCAATAGCATCATCACCATCATCACTTGATAAATCTTGATCATCAATAGAGAGATTCAAATCCAAAGAAACACAACTAGAACTTGTGCTAATTTTTTCTTCAATTTTTTGCTTCACATTAGGTGAACAACCTCTTGATGACTTAGAACCAAAATTGTCACAACTCAAAATAATAATAGCATCATCAAGACTAACTTCTTCACCACTTGAAGAATTAGTAATTGTTCCTCTTTCAATAGCCTTCTTGATTCCCCTTAGTGAACAATAATCAATTTCCTCCAAATCATCCAAGTAAAACACACAATGTGAATTACAAGCAACCCCTTGACCAAATTTATCAATGTAACTCCAACTTTGTTCATCTCTTGACCTTTTGTTACTAAAATTAGAACAAAAATTGCTTAGTCCAATTGATACGAAATTCGAGTATGATCCAAACACAACATTGGCTAATTCTCTAGCAATTTTCTCCTTGGCATGAACATCAGGGCCTTGAAAAAATAACCAAGTTTCTTGTTTTGCTTCATTGGTTAAATTTTTTTCTTTTCTTCTTATCATTTTGGACCTACATTGCAATATTGTTGCAACAATTTCTTGTATAACACTTCCTTTTTGCCATGGGACAATTTCTTCTAATGCATTGGATAAAATGTTCAAGTTTTCAGAATTGAATTCTTTAAACTTTGGAACATTGTAGTCCATCTCCATGATCACATCACTTGAATTAGAAGCAGAATTTGGTGTACTAGAATCTGTCTCACATGTTTTTCTATTGGCCCAAAATGGCAAATTGCATGTTGTGCTCCCCTTCTTGTGTAGATCTTTGACTGATGCATAGTCCTGAATTTGGGAAAAGAAAAAGTTAGTTTTCTTGAAAAAAGAGAAAGGAGAAACAAGAAAGAATTGCTTTAATATGTTGTTCGCACTCTCCTAAACTGTTGTCACATTTATATACACGGATCGTTTAAAAATACACTACTTTTAAAGGATTTGATATGCTTACATCGTCATTTTTTAAGAGTCCGAACAATATATGTTAAAAGCTAATAAAAAGATTGGAGAATTAACCTAAATAACCGTCCATCTAACTGATTAAACTAAAATAGCCGATAAATGTATAATATATGTATAACTCATATATAATATGTGTATGACCATGTATAAAGAGGGTATAATCTATAATTAAACAGTAAATCTCCCTCTATTTAAAAAAAATGTTTTTTTTTCTTTTTTGACAATTCTTTAATCTAAATATTCCACACGACATGTTTAAGACCATAAATTGAAGGATATTTTGGTACATTTTACATATCTTTAGTTTAAAACCACAAAATTCAGAAGTGTTCTTTACTTTCTTAAATTCCGTGTCAAGTTAAAACCAGACAAACAAACTGAAACTAAAACGGAGTGAGTAAAAGATTGGAAAATAACCTGATCATGATGATGATGGTTAGAAGTAGTATTGTACTTTTTGTGCCTCTCATCTTTAAGCCATGAAGGTAGATTTGACAATGTAGAGACACTATTACAACAGCTAGTCAATTGCAGCTTCTCCTCTCTACATGAGAATTCACCTTCAAATGTCTTACTTCTAACTTCAATTTGTGTATCACTGTTTAGACAATTCACAAATAAAAAATGAATTATATGAGTTGATACAAACATTGCTTAAAACATGCAAAAAAAAAAAAAACTAGCTTTTGATAAATACTTTATATTATATAAATAAATGTAATGAACTAAAGAGAGTATTGCTTTTTTTCTTTCTTTTTCTCTGTTTTACCACAAAACATTGAGTTGCTCACTTTATCAAAAGAATTCCAAGAAACTAACTTCCATTAGTCTTTCAATCTATGTTGTCTGAACTCTTCAAAATATCATCAGGTTCGTATCGAATCCTCCAAAAAGTAGTAAATATATTTTGAAGAATCTGGCACGAATTCACGACATTTTGAAGAATCTGAACAATATAGATTGAATGCAAGACATATATACATATAGAACAAACATGCTATAAAAATCAAAGAACATTTGAAAAAAAATACTTAACAATATTTCAAGTGAAATAATGGATTTCATTCACAAAACATAAATTTAAACTTTATACCCTAACACAACCCTTAATTTTGATTCTTTTTTTCAACTTCAACCAAAATATTATACAAACATCTAGTACAATTTCTTTCTTTTCAATATGCATGATATCAAAATCATGTCTGATAAGATTATCCTTCCAATAAGGTAACTCGAACAGTATTAAATTAAATTATTTACCTGTCAGGATTGAGACTGAGGCCCAAACTTCCACCAGGAACAGTAACAGGATGCAAACCCCAAATAGATTCCAATGAATTGTTACCACTTTTGCATCTCATATAACTTTGAAATGTTGCAATTCCCACAAGCCAAAATTTCTCATTTTCACTAAAACTATAAACCAATCTCCCAATTTCCATAATCATGTGTTCCACTGAACAATAATAGCTAATAATTCTTTTTTCCCCATAATTAGCTCTATAATCAGCCACCCATTTAAGATCACCTAAGTACAAAACAACTCCTTTTTTCACTAAACTCTTAATTAGACAAGTCAACTCTCCTAATCTTTGGTCAACTTCTTCTCTTTGAATATTACCAAAACTCAAAAGTTGTAAACTTATAAACTTAATTTCCTTCAAATCATCATGCACATCTTTAATCTCAACTTTATTCATCACCCCCTTAATCACACCTTCTAAATTATCAATACTTTCACTAACCAAAACAATATTTTTCCTATTTTTATTCATTAAACTTTTCACTACACTCATCACATCCTCATCTTTAACACAAATAGGATTAACTTTTTTGTTATGGTTAGTTATTTCTTTAGGGTTTTGAGAACAAAGTTCTAAAGAAACAACTTGTTCAACATTTGTTTTAACTTGAGTACTATCAAAACCAGCTTCCCTCATGACTCTACTAACACTAGGATCATCTAATATAGATATGATGAGTTGTTCAAGCTCTATCTTCACAGCTAGAAGTGGTTGTTGTTGATTTTCAAGCGAGCCCCTCCTTTGATGAGCTTGGGCTCGCTTGAAAGCAGCAACAAGCGCGTTAGAAATAGAAGGATATTGAGAATGATGATGATGATGTTGATGTTGATGACCTAATAACATGGGACTAGAAGAAGATGCTGGGAGACGATTGAGTGCCACGTTGAAGCAAAGCTCTAGGGCTTTACATTGGAGAGGATGAGAATGAGATTGAAGACAAGCTGTTTTGAATATACCATTTGATGATGAAAGCATGGTGTTTGCTACATGAAGAGGTGTTACTTGTGCATGGCCGCGACGTTTTGCTAGTGTAACAGCTTGTTTAATAACATTTGCTGCTTCTGTTGTTAGAGCTTGTTGTATTGTGCAACCTCCTGTTCTCATGTTTTTGTATGATGATGAGTTATTCACTTTAAAAGAAGGATGAAAGACCTAGCTAGGACAAAAAAAAATTGGTTTCATGTATACTAAGAGAAAATTTGTGTTGTGTTTGAGTAGAATATAATTGATCAAGAAAGAGATTCAAGAACTCAAGAAAACCCTAATAAGAAGCCTTTGGGAAGTTTAGGCTAAAAGATGAAATCTATTTTAGGATTGTATAAAGAGAGAGAAGAAGAAGAAGAACATAGTGGAACTAATATAAAGGGGGTGGGGGTTTTCTTATATGATGTGAATTTATGTTACAGTGTTTTGATTGAACATGAAATTTAAAAAAAAATAAAGGTACGTAAAAAGGATGGGTGTAGATTAAATCAGTTGTGTAGCTATAAATCATTATACTGAGAAATTAGATGAGGAGAAAATTATTTCTGAATAAAGAAGTATGGCATTCTTTTTTTTAGATAGAACAAAAAAAGTGACACATAAATTCGGACGGGAAAGATTTTTTTTTTCATTTTCTTTTAAAGAGGGAGTATTTTTGGGGTGGGGGTGTTCTTTTCTTGTAAGTGAGGCAAAAATTTTGGGGTTGAAAGGAAAATATGTAGTGGAAAGTGGAATGCATGTGGTGACCAGGAGGAGGAATTATATTGTACAAATATTAAAGGCAATTCAGCTTTACCTCTGATTTTTATTTAGTAGAATAAATATATGTATAGCAACAAATTAAATCTACTTTTAGGACTATATGGAATGTGGAAGTGGAACTCTACCTTTCATGCAATTATTATATATCAATCTTTTACCTATTTATAATTCATAAATAAAAGCTGATAATATATAGTACTATACTTATCGGATATATATCAACACATCTATTTTACTCCTGATATGGAGCAACAAAAGCTTAGTCTCTCATCGTACCTCAATAAATACTTATTTGCATAAGTATTTATATTAAATTAAAATAATTTACAGTAAGAAAATAACTTGATAGGATATATATATATATATATATATACATAACATGTATTGTAAATATTTGATGTGGATAAATTTTTACGATATTTTTTGACATGTATCTAGAGAAAAAGGTGTAAGAGGACTAAAATTGAAACTAGCTTAGACTAGACACAACTTTAACTTAAAAAGACGGAAATTCCTCCAAACCTCTCCCTTCTAAAAAGCAAAAAAACGAATATAACAATTTCAAAAAGAAAAATGCTTTACAAAATATATATCTATATGTTAACTTTTTGAAAAATATTAATTTCTATGTGTCACTCTGTTCCATTTAATTTTTATGTATATTATCATATAATATTTATAACCTATTTTAATTTATTTTAAAAAAAACTTTCTTAAACGGCATACATACCAAGTAAAAGCTGAATTGGTAGATATTTAGGTCTATATTATATTTATTTATTTATTTTTAATTAATGTATTAGCTATAGATATTTTTTGGGAAGGAATTGTAAGTGTGTCCATGCATAAATAAATTTTTAATTAGACATGTGTCCATGTAATAAGTAGCCAATTGCAATATTAATTGAAGCCTTTTTATTCCTCATCTTGAGTTCAACTTGTATAAAATTTTAATTATAAATCTATCTATTAAAAAATATTGTTGGTTAAGGCTCACTAATCCGAGTTTTGTATTTACGCAGAAAAGCCTTGTATTAAGGATAGAACGCTCCTAACAAAAATGATTTCATATTGAAAATGACTCAAATTCGAACCACTCCACACACTTAATTCAAATGTCTTCATATGAAACTTTTGATTTTACTTTCATCTTTCAGTAATTTGTTTATTTACTTATGTAATCTTTTTAGTAAAAAAATATCTAATCAAATACTTAGTCACATTCAGCACCCGCTATTTAACGAATAATTATTTATGAATCGTATATGTATCAAACTTTGATATAATTGGTCCAATAATGGATAAATTTGATATAATTGGTCCAATAATGGATAAGTTGTATTTAAAGGGTGTAGTTGAGAGATAAATACTTGCTCATCAAATTTTAATCAGAAATTTTGATTCGATCTAAGGGTACGAACAGTTTACTTCCGAACTAGATTTTTTCAACGTGAATTTAAATTAGTTGAATTGTAAATTGAGTACATCGGGTGAAACAAAAAAAAATAAGTAAGATTGTTGAGGTGATTTTCACTTTTATCTTGGACCATGCCATAAGTTAGTGGTTTTATTTTTTCAGCGTGAGATATATCATATAAAGTAGAGCTATATTCTACTTCGAATCCAACGCATATACCTTTGCTAAAACCAATAGATATCAACAAATTAATAAACTATAAGATAAAAAAAAATGTATATTACTATATAATATGTATTTCTTGTACACAATTAACGAGAGATCCTCCCATAAATCCCTAAATCAACTTATCTTTTCTGGTGAAATGCTTTTAGTAATCTCCAACCCTAAAGTACTAAAAATACTGAAATATATATATAGCTGCTTATTCAATCGCTTAAACTAAAATAGTACTATATATATTAATGTGTATAGTTCATATATAATAGGTGTATAATTATGTATATCTATTAGGACTAGTAAATAGTGATTTTTTCCGATTATTTGTGTGAAGATCCTGTTTTCTTTGGCTGGAGTGCAAGGATAGCCGATTGCAACACCACAATTTAAGTCATATCCACATTGTATACAAATTTGTAAGTTTATCCACTTCGAAATACTTTTAAAAGCCTAACTTAAAAAAAAAAAAAAAGGGGGGAAATTTCAAGTATACATATGACTAAAGTCAATTATTTTTGTCGAAACTTCAAGCGCATATGATTGAACTTCAGTTATTTTTGCTTAAACTTCATGAGTCATATAAGACTGAATTCAGTTATTGTTTGAAATTCAGTCACTTTTACATGATGAACATCATTAGAAATGTCTGAACTTCAATTATGTGGTATAACTTCAGACACGACATATATAACATTATTCAGCGGGAAAAAAAATAGTACATCTTAAATAGCGATATCCAAATAGGGTACCTAGAAATTTTGTTTACCTTTATTTTTTGTTTGAAAAATATAAACTCTCCCCAAGAAAAAAGGATTTGTTCTAGTTCTCTTTTTCCTTTTTTGTGGGCTTTTTGCTACATACCTTTTGAGAGACTTGTGGGATCTCAAGAAAACCCAAAGAATGTTTTGCGTATATATTGGGGTCCCTAGAAGAATGTTAGCATTTCAAATGACTTGACATAAATTGACCTTTATCATCAATATGGAATGTCTCCAAATTCCAACCACCTACACTTGTTCCTCTTTGTTTGAGCCTATCTTTACAAATGAGAGAATATTACTCCTCCTTTCCATTTATGTGATTAAAATCACAAAATTTTAAAGAATATCTGAATACTTTTAAATATATCTTCGTAAGATTAAAAAATATTCTTTACTTTCGATGTATATCTATCAGATCGTGATTGCATGTATCAGATATTTCAATATCGTTACATTTGATATTTTTATTTTGTTCCAACTATGTGATGAAAAAATAGATCCGAGAAAGAGACTTTCATTTCTAGTCTCTCTTCTCTTAACTCATCATAGTTTAGATCACCACAATCAACACTTATATATTTCTTCTATTTCAAAGTGTATCATGTAAAATCTACCTCCTTTGTTTCATTTTATTTAGTCTTTATATTTATTTTTTAAAATGTTTCATTTTACTTATCCATTTTAGCAAATTAAGAGAGGTTTATTACTTCTTCTTTTTTCATATTGTCCTTAGTACTATTAAATAACTACATAAAAGTAACAATAGTAGTCAAATTTAGAGTTCCAAAGCATCATTAATAAAATTAGTTTCGTACAATACACTAAGTAAAATTTTCTTAGTAAAAGATATGTCAGATCAACAGAGGTCAAGTAATATAATATAGGGGACTACTCCGAAAAAGAGAAAAAGTATTAAAGCAAAAAAGCCTGGCAATCTTCATGACTTCTAATTTCATGCAAGTATATATATAGTATGCATGAAAGCCATTTTTTTCTCTTCATTTTTATTTTTTTGGTGAAGAGTACCATTGATGGAAAGTAAAAGTATAATAAAACAGAAACTTTACTAGATAGTGTATAGTAAATTAAATGGTCCAAAAGCTGAAAGAAAAATTTATCTTCTTTCAAGAGGATCAACATATAAATTTACCATATTTCATATATAGTCAAAGAAGCTTTATAATCTTCCCCCTCTCTTTGGTGGCCTAAAAAGACATACAAAGGTTGTTTGAATGAAAAAAGTAATAAAGAGAGTATAGTAGTACTCTTGCTGGAAGTTAAAAAAGGAATGTTTGAATGAAAGTAAGTTACTTTTTTTAAAAATTAAATATCACCCTTACATAGATGTACTATAAGATATTAAGATTCATCTCTCAATTATATAGATAATAAAGTCACCTTAACAACATGTTGGTAGTTTTGTGCTAAAATGAACCCAAATATACTCTTAATACATATAATGTGATATTATTCATTTTAATTTAAGTCTACGTGTATGAGTTTTTTCAAAGTCTCAGATCACTAACATTATTTTTCTTTTCGATTATTAATATGAGACTTTATTCGCTTCTTTGAGTTGGGCCCACTTGGAGATCTGTTTGGCCAAAGATAGCTAGGGACCTTACCTTTTCTTTTTTTTTGTTCTTTATTATTCATCCGTTTCTATTTATATGTCACTATTTTAGATTTTACGTCTTTTAAGAAATTATGTAAGTTTACCATTGACCCTTATTTAGTATTCTCTTGAAGTCAAGTTCAACAAATGAACATAAAATAATTAATTTTGATTAATTAAATTGACCAATGACAATGAATTAATCATTTAGTTTTCCTATGTTGGTCAAATTCATACTTTCGAGGCTAATAACTCTCAAGGGTAAAATAGAAAGAATAGTGTCATTTATGCATTGATTTTGTGAATTGACAAATATTAAGGACCATCCAATTTTAATAAGAATGATATATAAATAGGAACGAAAGGATTAATTATTTTCTATATTTAAGGTCATAATCTTCCGTTCAAATTGTAATTGGTTTTAAGAGATCATTTCTTTTCGTTAGACTCAAAACATTAGCACTAATTAAGAAATTGGGTAAATGAAAATGAAACGTTTAGTATCATGTATTCAACAAAAAATATCAAATAAAAATAATCAGAGATATCTTTCATAAAACTACTTCAATAAATTAATATTCTCTCTAAAGGTAATTCAATTAACTTTCAATTATCCTACAAAATTACTTTTCTAAATTGCTTTTAGAAGTATATATATATGTATAGAAAAACGTATGTAGACACGCTTTTATTTGTGAATTTATAAATTGCTTTTGAACCACATGGCCAAGACGCGTAGTGAAGCTCAAAAGTACAAAATAAGGAGCCCTTTTGAATAATTAGTATATAAAAAAATCAGACAGATCGATGCATAAAATATTTTGCGTTCATAAAGGGTTTAGGAAAAGACCACACTATAAAAGGTGTCATACAGTCAGTCTATCCTAATACAAGCTCTAATTGCTGCTTCCACAACTTGAAGTTGTGATCTATATACCACACGAAGATAACTTTATTGTTGATCCAATTTTATTATTTTTAATTATATACATGCTTTTATCTTAGAGAACTTTAATTGAACAAAAAGAAAAAAGAATCCAGAACTACTTCTAATAATTACTATTTGGTACTTCAGTAAGAAGATTTCTCTTTAAAAAAGTTGTTACTTTGTGATTTGTTCTTCTTGAAAAAAATTGAATATTGGTACTTTAGGGTTGAAATTAATTAAAGGAGATTTATAATTAATGAACAGTCTAAATAAATAGTGATAAAGTGTAAACACGAATCGAGCCAGATTTTGAACTTTATGAGATCTAAAATCTAAAATAGTGATATTAATATTAGTATTGGGGATTTTAATTCAACTTTTGAACTAAACTTACTGATACGACTAAATTCGTAGTAACCTTCTAGCTTTATATATGTGTGCATATGTGAATTAAACTTGTATATGCACTGATAATGTAAATAAAAGATTATTAATTATCTTTTTTTCTTAATTCTACACATTAAGAATAGTTACACTATTTATAATTACCTTTTAAGACATTGCCATTTTGGTAGTAAATTGAAGTTAAAAAGGGATATATGGTGGGAAAGAGGGAAAAGTTGCTTCAATTTTGGCATGGCAGCCTTCTTATATAACGTTAATGTTTTTTATTTTATTTTTTTCACTCGGTGTTTGGAGACCATATTGAAGCCCTGATTAAATCTGAATTGCGTATTGCAGAGTCCATTTGGAGGTGGCGCTCCCAATATGATTATCTTTATACTCAGGGCTCAAACCTAATACCTCTAGTTAAGGGTGAAGCAGTCCCACCACTGCATTACAACTCATGTTGATATAAATCGTTAAAGTTGGTGATGGTAATTACGTATATTTTATGCTGTTTTTTTTTTTCAAAAAAGAAAAAAAAAGAGTATGATTATTTTAATTTTTCTAGAATTTTAATTATTTAAACATCGAACTCTACTAACTCTTTCTATGAACTCCACAAATCATCATAAATTGAAATTCCAAAAAAAAAAAAAAACTTTGAAAAAAAATACAATTGAACCTATACGTATTTTCTCTCTTTTTCATATAGAGCAATACAATAGAAATTCTTAATACAACAACTACGCAATACAATGTATCCTTTTCTTAAAAAATCTAATAAAAACTAAACTACCTTAGTGTAAGGTAAAAATTAATTGAAACCATCAAGGTCCATAAAATTTTGATTTCACCAATTAAACTAAAACAATATGTATGCTGATGAAGCTTCCTAAATGTGCTTATTTTAAAAAGTATTTTCAATAAAAAATACTTTTCGAACCAACATCTATTGTGGTGGGATAGTTGGGATCCTTCTTTCTAAATCAAAGGTCTCGGGCTCGAACCCTTAGTATGAAAAAAACGATTAGGATCCTTCTACCTTAATCAGATATCTCGAGTTTATGTCCTTGATATGAAAAAAAAAAACCTACATGGAGCATCCCTAAAATAGGCCCTTCAACACTCGAATTCGAGTATCAGACAATAGAGAATAGTGATTTGTGTTTGGCTAATCGAAAGATAAATTTGGGTACTCAAAAAAGTAAAGGATCAAAATCCAAAAAATTTGACAAATCAACCTCCTTTGTAACACCAACTCCTCCATTCACATCCACTAAACTCTCCAAATAACTATAACCTTGAAATGGTGCACGTAGTTCATGATTTTCAATAATCTCAAAATCACCTTTAATAACATCATACAAATATAAATTAGTCTCACCTTTAGTATAAACATAATCTCCATTTTCATCATAACACATTTCTTTCCTCTCTTGTGCAACCATTGCCTTAGAATTTTCCCAAAATCCACTTTCTAATAAAAACCCTTGAATTGGTTCAACTTTAAACCTTTTACTCCAACTCTTTATTTTATCATCTAACACCCATAAATCAAATCCATTATTCATCCATATATCAACTTTTTCAAGATTTGTTGAATAAATCAAAGCCAATGTTTCATTTAAATTAAAAAGTCTTAGGGTTATTGCTTCCCTTAGGTCAACCACAATACCATGATGTTCAATTGGTGGCAAAATAAACTTCAATTCCTCACTATTCATTTCTAAAGAAACAACAACACTACACATTTCTTCATTTCTAACTTCAACACCAACCCAATAAGCTACACCTTTTACTACGATCATTCCGGGAGCCATTGGCTTCCAGAATGGTCGTATAACTAGTAAAACACGTCCATCACTCGTTATTTTTCTCCAAGAATTCGTACTCAACGTGTAAATTTCAACCTCATACTTCCTCCTAGACGTAGCAACGTTTAGAAGTCTAACGATCATGTAATCGTTGTTTCTAGGGTTATGACCAAACCCTAAATCCGTTACAGTGAGTTTACCTAGGGTTGAGACATATGGAGATTTTGGAACTGGTTTGAATTTTTTAATAGCTGGATTCCATATAACAATCGCGATACCATTATGATTATTCAGATTCAGACATACTAAACCGTTGGCTGACCCAACGATTCTTGTTTTTTCAGATGTCATGCCAAATGGCACGTGGAAATGAAGAGGAGGTGTAATGACATCGCGATGTATAGTTAGGGAATTAATTAAACGTAACGTTACTTCAAGAGTTTTATGATGACGACCCATAATTAGGATATGTGGTGGTGTTTCTTGAGTAATTTTCGCGTAATGTTTGTAGATAAAATTAGGGTTCTTGATTAAAGAACAAAAGGGTTTTGATACAGATTTGAATCGTGACAATGACTTTACTGGAAGCCTTAAGAGAATTTCGATGACAATGTCCCCTGGAAGAAGGGAACAAAACATTGTTTCTTGACCAAATTGGTCTGAATTCATGATTATGATTAAGAGAAAAAGGAAAAAAATTGGTTTTGGAAACTAAATTGATCATTTGTAATTGTAATAATGTGAGAAAAATGAAAAGAGATGTGTTTATTATGTTGAAAATGTTTAAGTAGGGTGTAAATGTGCATTGACCTTTGATGATTTGTTTGGTTTATGTTGAATTTTTGAATTTTTGAAGTTGTGGGGTATACTATAATCTAAAATCCAATTAATTAGGATGTTAATATCTATTTGACCTTTAATCATTCTTTGGTTAATGTTTTGTTGACATTTATAGGGCATTCAACAATCTTAGGAAAATTTCTGATTTTTTGCATCGTTCATCCTATTTAGTGGTTTAATATTTAGCATAAAAGTTTAAAAAGTTGTTGAGATTATCTAGTGACTAATACAGGATCAGAAGATAAAGGAGATTTTGAGGCTGAGATTAGGGAAGATAATTAGGATTAAGAGAATTTAGAATAGCAGTTTTCATCCCCACCCCATGAAACAAATGCACACAACACATCAGTACCACCCCTTTTAGAAATAGTGTTTTGGATACATGTATCTGTCGGAATAATTGTGTCAATTTTTCTAGGAAAAATTATCTTGCTACACAAACATTCCTACCACATTTGTTAATTCTTCGTATTAGATAATAACATATTTTCTCACTAATTATTAATCATTTCATACCAGATTTCTAGTCAGTGGTGACTCCAGAATTTTTTAGTTATGGGTGCTTAACTATTTCTAATTTGAAGTTGGTACTAAAACTGGGTGCCCAATTTACATATGTATACAAATACTAGGTTTCCTTTTTTAAATAATAGTGTTGGCTCCAAAATGTAATGGGTGTTCAAGCACCCATACACTAGAATGTGCATCCGCCACTGAGTCAGATACACCTAGATACATGTGTTTTTGCTATCAGATTCATTCTAACTCTAAGAATACAGATACATAGAGAGAGAGAGGCGAGCAAGATAAGAGGTAGGTGAGAGAGATAGGAGAGAGATGATCAAGAGAGTCGGTCTATCTCAGATACATGAGAAATCACTTGGATACAATGTATCCAGAACAAATTATACCTACTTTTGACCTTATATATCCAAAATACATATATCTACACGTGCCGGATACATGTATCTAGGGATTGAAATCTGACATAAATGGTGATTTTGAAAACACACGGAAAAATCATAATTAAACCCTAAACTAATGCAATTTGTGTTATTTGCCCATTTTCCTAGTTTTATTTGGTAAATTGGTTTCACCAAAAGGCCCAATTTCCAAGCCCATAACAGATCCAACAAGAACGTTTATAGGATTTGTTAATGGGCCACCACTTTTTCCTTCCTTCTATTGGTCAGTTAGCCTTAATTATAATTATGTTCGCTAGCTAAATATATATTAATTGTATACTTATCATATATTAAAAAAATTATATATATTAATATACGTATGTTATATTATAAATCCCTGTTTTTAATTCATAGCTTTGGCCTAATTATAGTCTAATAGGCCATGTCTATTTTGAATATACGAAGCATGTTATTTCACTTTTTAGTTTCCAGAAATTGGCTTCTAATGACTTAAACTTCGTAATTAATCAGTCGTTAAATTATTCGTTTCTAAAAAAAAAATTATAATTCGTTACTAATTCATTGTTAAATATGATTAATGATAAATTTTAATTTACTGTTTAACTTTTCATCTATAATTTATATTTATTTTGTAGGAAATAACTTATTGTATCAAATAATATTGAGAATTTTCATTTTGTTAAAATAAGTGTAACAAAAAAATAATGATAATTCATTTAGAAATTAGAATATAATTTATTTTCTATTATATCATCTTTATTATTTATTACTTAAAAATAAAATCGAGCAAAGAGAAGATATTTGGACCCCATCTTGCACAGTCCTTATATATTCACTATTTTCTAATTAATAAAGAAAAATAAGTTTGATTTCAGATAATTTTGACAAAGACTGACAAGATTACCCCCCTTAACCAATATTTGCTTTAGAGTTGTAATTAATTCGATTGCGTCACGTAATGCTCAGAGACAAGTTATTCCATTATCAAATTTTTCATTCACAGTGATCAAATTCGAGACTTGACTTATTCTTAATGGTACACGATATTCTTATAGATCTTAGTATTAGAGGTTTTTCCTTTATATATATAAAATAACCATTTAAAATCTGATTAATCTAGATTTGCATCGTGTATGTATCAACGGAAAAAAAATCCAGCAGAGAACCTACATGTTCTAATAGGAACATGTGCTTAGTTTTAGAAAGAAAACAGATTTTCTATATAAAAAAAAGAAAAAAGAATGACAGTTGTGAAACTTAATTAGTACTTATAATGCTTCTCTAATAGGGTAATTAACTAGTAATGCTATCCAAGTAGTGTAACAACTAACAACTAAGCAGATTTAGTAAATAAATTGAAGAATCTCTACAAATATTTGGGTACTCTTCTAATAACTTGTGAACTGGATTGGGTGGCACTAATTAGTCATTTTCTTAGATATTGAGTATCGTATAAGATCTGATTTAACAACATAAACAATTTATGGCTACACTAAAATATTGTTCACAAGAATTTTTATATAGATATATCCAATTTAAAATGGATTTTGTTGTTATATTATAAGCACTTAGGAATCTTGTCTAACAATAATAACATATCCAATATAATTCAACTAGCAGTGATCGATGTATTCGATCAACAAGCTATGGGTTCATTTGAACCATAGGCTTTGGCTTAAGCTAGTTATATGTGCTAGAAATATTGCTAAATATGTATATGTGCTAGTTTCTGAATCCAATAATAAATATGGTGAAGTCATGAAGATGGTAGAATTACAAATCTAAATTCATAAATGTTTAAATCTTACATCCACCTTTGTCTGCAAGTAAGGTCTGAGGTGAGTGTTATGTATGTACGTCTATCCTACCTTGTTAAAGTAGATTGATTATTTTAAATGGATATTCGATCCAAATAACCATAACAAAATTAGTATGAACAGAAAATATAATAATTAAAAAATTATATTGAGAATAAATTTTTTTTAAAAAAACAGTAACAACATATAATATAATAATCAGAGCAAAGGAAATAATATGTTGAATTTGTAAGTTGCTTAAACTTTTTTTTTCTATTTTAGACCAAAAGATGGTAGCATTATATTTGTTCATGAATACCGATACAGGATTTATTATTTTTATTATTATTTTTTGCTTATATTACCTAGTTTTTTCCTTGTGAGGGTCACGGAAGTAGCAGAAAAGATCAATTGAAAGTGATACTTGAGATTTTTTCTAATCTAATTTAATTTGTTTATTTAGTCATACTTAGATTATTTTTATATCTTTTAAAGAACTAATTCTTATAAAATGACACACAAAATCATGTCCACATGTTTTCTCGATTAGTTGAGTTTTCTTGATTTTTAGTTGATCGCTATATGAGGTTAAATGTTAAAATAGAAAGGAATCAATATTTTTTTCGTATCAATTTATGTTGCACCTTTTATTTGACATTCTTTTGAAGCAAAATAAAAAGAAAAATGTCACATCAATTAGAACGATGATCATTAATGTTGACACTATTGATACATACGAATTTGACTAAACTCAATATTCATTTTGCAAATTCAATCACTAATGTAAATATTAGTACTCCTTCCGTTTCACAAAGAATGACCTGGTTTGACTTGGCACGGAGTTTAAGTAAATAAAGAAGACTTTTGAATCTTGTGGTCCTAAATTAAAGTCATGTCAAATGTATAAAATTGCCCTTAATCTTGTGGTCTTAAACATGCCACGTGGAAAGCAAAAAGTAAAATGTTACCAAAAAAGGAAATAGGTAATTCTTTTTGAAACTGACTAAAAAGGAAAGGAGGTCATTCTTTGTGAAACGGAGGGAGTATAA
>NW_006238934.1:2991339-3035114 GCF_000226075.1 Solanum tuberosum | reverse complement strand
TCCGTTTCACAAAGAATGACCTGGTTTGACTTGGCACGGAGTTTAAGTAAATAAAGAAGACTTTTGAATCTTGTGGTCCTAAATTAAAGTCATGTCAAATGTATAAAATTGCCCTTAATCTTGTGGTCTTAAACATGCCACGTGGAAAGCAAAAAGTAAAATGTTACCAAAAAAGGAAATAGGTAATTCTTTTTGAAACTGACTAAAAAGGAAAGGAGGTCATTCTTCGTGAAACGGAGGGAGTAGTATTTATTAAGGAAAAGAGTCTGAAATATATTCGAATTTTGATCGAAATTGTTGTTACGATACCAAACTTTGGAAATGACCTTTCACCCCTGCACTATTTAATAGTGTATTTTAAAATATATATGTGTCCACGTGGACATAAAAAATATTGCATAATTATAAATCATAATGTGTCCACGTGAGCACATATATACCTTTAAAATACACTATAAAATAGTTCAGGAGGGTAAAAGGTCCTCCATAAAGTTTGATATCGTAACAGCAATTTCGACTAAAGTTAAAGTATTTTTCAGACTATTTTTCCTATTTATTAAGAAGTAACTAGAAATAATTATATTTTTAAATTGGTAAATTTCAAATTCTGATTACTTTACCGGCAACTTCTCCCGCGGGTTTCCCATGGATTTTGACCCATTAAATTTATTATACGTTGGAACACTATCTTTACCTTATTTTCAATAAATAATAGTAATATATAGTAATCAATATTCCTTGCGTTTATTTATATCTCTATGATACTTTTTTTTAAAAGATAAATAAATTATGACCATTGAAGACTCATTTAATTCTAAGAATCAAATTATAGAATCTTATATTTGAACGAGTGATACTTCTTTATGGTCCAATATTTCTTTCGTTCATTTACTAGTAAGATAACAATTTTTCTATAATTTTTAATAGTAATAGTTTAAGAACATTTCAATAGAGTGAAGATATTTAATAAATAGACGTTATATATTGAAATATAAATAAGGATTCAGTATTCAAAAGAATTCTTTATATGATGAGTACTTTCGTTCGTAATTACATATCGTCTTTATTAAAAATAGATGTTATCATTTCACAAAATTAATGCATAAATGACACTACTCTTTCTATTTTATTAGCCTTGAAAATATACTTATATTTGACCAATACAAAAAAACTAAGTAATTTGTTCATGTTCATTGATCAACTTAACTAATCTGTTTATTTATTGAAAACTTGACTTTAACAAAATATTAAATAAGAGTACAATAACAATTTCACCTAATTTCTTAAAGAATGTGAAATCTAAAATAATAATAATTAAATAGAAACGGAGAAAATACTTTATATGAAATATCCTTACGTATTCTATCCTGCGTATTAACCAAGAGATGAAGGAGTGGAGGGGAGTGATTGGTGGGTGAAATGTGGGGAAGGTAATTGTAATAATTGTGAACTTTCACGTCTCCCTTATTTTGTGGGTTATTATGTGAATGAGAAGGAAGATGGTGCAGTAATTTCTTGCTCTTTTCAATGCAAATAAAAAGAAGAAGAAAGAAGGTGTGTGTGTCAATCACAAAACACAATCATTGCCTATATTGTCACTTCTAAATACATCAACTACCAACTTACATTTAAGCGTAATTTTGGTACCAAAATATTTTCATATTTTTTTTTAACTTATATTTTTTCATATTTGACGAGTAAATGGGGTTAAAGGTGATTGAGATGAGATGAGATGATCGAGAGATTAGGATAGAAAGTAGGACAGGGACGATGAACTTATTTTACTAGAGAATATATTTTAATTTTTTTTTGATCTACCAAACATGCAATAATTGATGAATTTTGAATACCAAACATACTCTTAGGGATCATTTGGTTTATGAAACAAAGTTACTCCGAGATTATATATAATTCTAGAATTATAATCCTCGGAGGCTATGACTAGTATCCCATATATGAGAGACGAAATAAAATAATATCAAGTTGAATGAAATTAGATCTAATAGATAGGACTCAAAATTATATTATAATTCTAAAATGTATTTTCTTAAAAATAAATAAAATATTATTAACTTATTTTTCATATTTGACGGGTAAGCGGGGTTCGAGGTTACCGAAATGAGATGATCAAGAGATTGTTCTAGAAAGTAGGACGGAAACAATGAAACTTATTTTTAAAGAATTTGTTTTTCTAGTGAAAAATATTTTAAAAAACTTATAGATCAACTAAACATGAGATAATTAAAAACAAATTGATGCCAGACACACTCTAAGCGATCATTTGGTTCATGAAACAAAGTTATAACACCAAGGTTATATATAGTTCTAGAATTATAATTCAAGGAGGCGAGGACTAATATCCTATAAGATATGAAATAAAATATCAAATTGAATGAAATAAGGTAGTTTAATATATCGGATTCAAAATTATATTTATTTGGTTGAACTATAAATTTATTCTAAACTTATCAAATAAAATATAATTTTAAACTTTTTATCTTATTTCGCTCTATATTTGAGACTCATGAGAAAACGACTCCTTTTACCTTAAATATCCATTGTGAGCGTTAGATTAATTCGGATTTGTATTAGAAATTTTGATATTTAATTATGATAAAAAAAAAATTATTAAAGGGAAAAAGACAAAATATACCCCGAATTATCGTAAATAGTATGCAGATACCCTCCGTCAAACTTTTGGGACATTGGTACCCTTGTCGTCTAAAAACTAGAGCAAATATACCCTTTATACTAACGGACATACATCGATCATAATCTTATCCATTGATCTGACATTTATTAAATATCAGATCGACGGATAAGATTGCGCCACGTGTCCCTATTTAGTCTCCCGTTAGAGTGAAGGGCATATATGCTCTAGTTTTTTGACGGCAGGGGGCACCAATGTCCCAACAGTATGACGGAGGGCATCTGCATACCATTTACGATAGTTCGGAATTATATTTGTCATTTTTCCCTTTATTAAAAGCAACTTCATATTTAAAAATTTAAATGCGTGACCTTTTATTATACCAAACCTTTTTTTTAATTATTATTACACCAAACTACCCTATAATTTACCAAATTAAAAGAGGAATCAATAAAAATAATTAAATAATGTTGAATGAATTAGTTTTATAATCCAACAAGATTAAGCAATTGACGCGGCCGTATATGGTTCACATGTGAGCTGCATGCTAATTAGAAAATAAAAAAGATTAAATAATTAAAATTATGCTTATTAAGTGCTAATTATTTCTAATACTAGTTGTATGTAGTAAACTCTTCACTAATATATATTTTGTTTATCTAAATCAGCATGTTAAAATGGGCAATTTAAAGAAAGAACCAGCTACCTAAGTGGTAACGTCATAAGACAAATTATGAGTTTATAAAGTAGCCCATTAATGTTTGTATAAAGAAAATAATTATATATTTCGATAAAATATTTAGTTTCAATAAAGGTAGATTCATGTACATTTAATAGTTTTTCTTAAACTTTAATATATGTATTAATAAATCAATTGAATATATGTAAATATTTCTAATTATTAACGTATTTTATTAATTTTTGAATCCGGTTTTGATTTTCACATTATAATTAACATTCTAAGATAATTTCATGTACATTTAATAGTTTTTCTTAAACTTTAATATATGTATTAATAAATCAATTGAATATATGTAAATATTTCTAATTATTAACGTATTTTATTAATTTTTGAATCCGGTTTTGATTTTCACATTATAATTAACATTCTAAGATAATTTCATGTACATTTAATAGTTTTTCTTAAACTTTAATATATGTATTAATAAATCAATTGAATATATGTAAATATTTCTAATTATTAACGTATTTTATTAATTTTTGAATCCGGTTTTGATTTTCACATTATAACTAACATTCTAAGATAATTTTTGGATCTTTTTGATGGGCACACATGTATTTTGATATCTAGAAGGTCAAATCTTTAGTCTTAAATTTAATTAAAAGAAGATCAACTAAGAAAGGGGGAAAAAGATTATGGTTCATAAAATATTTTTCTCATTAAAGTTAATAAAAATGGAGATTATCCTGTATATTTTAAAATGTTTAAAATGGTCAATTGCTTGGTTAAGAAGGTTAAGATAAAGACAAAAAGAATATCCTAATAGATTCCATCAACATAGACATACTTCTAAACAACCTTTTTATGCTTAGGTACCTAATACTTTTCGTTTTAATTTATTTATCTGATTTAAATTTATTACTATTAAATATTAAAGTATAAAGTATAGTAATATTTTCAAAATTTTATAGTTCTAAACTAAAGAAATATAAAAGGTATGAAATTGCTTTTTAGTTTTATGATAAAAAATATCTGTGGAAAAAGTTAAATTAAATAATTATTAAAAAGTAAAAATATAATTCTTTTTTAACGGATTAAAAAGATTTTAAATAGAAAAATATGAAATAAACTTGTGTATGACCTTGTTCAAATTATCAACATAAATACAAATAAAAAAAAATCAAAGATATGTGAATTAATCAGAAACAATTTTCTACCCATAATAGTGAGAAAATGCTGAGGCATCGTATCTTTTCTAAGACTCCATTTATAGAACAATATTTAATTTATTGTTATGGTATGTAATATAAATTCATTAAATAAAAATTAATTAGAAATACGAAATTAATCAGAAACAATTTTTCTATTTTTTTCTACTAATAAAAGTAAGATGAAGACTGAGGTGTCGACATCTTTTTCAGAGTCCATTTTTAGAATTATATTTAATTTTGTCATTATGGTATGTAATTTAAAATCATTAAATAAAAATTAGCAAATCTTTTTTTTTAAAATTACCCCCTAATAGCTAACCAAAGGGTCTATAAATAAAGTAGTCATATTTTCATGTAAATGCCAAAAAGTGAAGTTGCAACTTCTTCCTCTTCTCATTCCCTTTTTTTTTCTTCCATCCTTCCCTTTTGGTCTCATTTGGTAAAACTTAGTTTAGATTATAACAAAAAAAAATGGAGAAAGTTGAAAGTTCAAAGTTTAATAGAATTTGTGTGTTTTGTGGTAGCAGTTCTGGGAAAAAAACTAGTTATCAAGAAGCTGCTATTAATTTAGGCAAAGAGCTGGTAACTGTTTTAAACCCCTTTGTTTTTTTTTTTCATGTTTTATTTTCAAGAATCAGAAAGTTTGGTGCTTTTTATGAAAAAAGATATGATTTTTAAGCTTGTTTCCATGAGAAGGCAAAAAGTTTGTACTTTTCATTGAAAAATATGATTTTTTTGAATCCCCTTTTATGTATCTTTTCAGTTTTTATGTTTTTTTTTCTCACTTGTTAGGTAGCTATATTAGAGTTCGATTATTCTGAATTCGTAAGTGACCCCATTTGGGGTAAAAGTGCTCTTTACGAAAGATTTTTTCATGTTTAGGGCTCGAAATCCGATAACTCTGCTTGAGGTCTACACCATATCATTTGGTGGTGTATGTGTCCAACTTCTTAACATAAGATCTTTATAATGTTCATAAGAAAACTAAAATCAAGAACCCATTTTTAAGTTATTTTTCATTTTGGTACTATTCTTTTTTCTTGTTTAGATGATTTTAACATTTACTTTGCTCAAAGAACCAAACTTTTTCAAGTTTGGTATATGATTGTGATGGAAAATAAGAAGAAAAATCCTTATGTTTGGCATGAGTAAGAGAAGTAAAGAATGGTATTTTTGTGTGTTTAAAAAAAAAAAATTTTTTGCTAGCTGTAGCCTGCCTGTAATTAGTTGAGCAGTGTTCTTGCATGATTTAATTAAACTTTGTAAAAATTTCAGGTCTTGGAATTTTTTTTCATGTTTTTTCATAGGGAACAGAACGTGCCACCTTGTTATCATGACATTTTGCAACTGTGTTTAAATTTTGATTAGTCCTTATGAATATATGCACATGCATAAAAAAATGTTAAAAATACCACTCTCTGGCACGTCTCTATAACATGGATTTTATATAGAGTATAATAATGTTTATTTCTTCTTGTTAATGATTGCATGTTTTGCTAATATGTTAAGTTTTGGAGAAATTGAGGAGTAGTAGCTAAGTTGCTCGAACTCTCCAAAAATGTTGTTGCACCCGTGTCGATCATCCAAAAATGCACTATTTTTGAAGGATCCGACACGCACCTGATGACTTTTTCGAAGAGTCCGAGCAACATAGAGTAGTAGTTTATTTTCTTGGATACCTGATGATAGTTTTGTTAATGATTTTGATGTGTGTTGATGAAGGTGGAGAGGAGGATTGATTTAGTGTATGGAGGTGGAAGTGTGGGGTTGATGGGACTTGTTTCTCAGGCTGTTCATGATGGCGGGCGCCATGTTCTAGGGTAAGCGTTTTGCTTTCTACGTTTTAATTTGTTTGTTTGGGTTTGACTTGACGCGGTATATAGGAAAGTAAAGATAAATTTGAATCTTTGAGGTCTTAAGCTAAATGAAAACTAGAAAAGTAAGGCAAACAAATTGAAGCGGAGGGACTAGCTTCTGCTATAGTTATTTTGTCATTGAGTTTAACTTCTATAAACATACATTAAGGGCTGTAAATGAATTCTATAAACTATTCCATCCAATGGGCCTGTTCTAGCATATTGCTTGGACTATTTTCGCTCCTGTGTCGGATCCTCCAAGAATGTACTGTTTACGGAGGATTCGACATGTAACTGTCAAGACATTTTTGACAAGTCCGAGCAACATACCGTGTTAGGTTGTTTTCATTTATCTGTAGTGTTTTAAAGTTAAGATCTTTAAACCTTGAAAGTATCTCAGTTCTCAATGAAATGGCTTTCATGAGGACTACCTAAAGGCAGACATCATGGGATCAAATGTTTTTTTTATTTACTGTTGTTGTCTGTACATCTCTCTTTTTGACACACTCAATGGGTCATTTTCTGAACAAACAAATAATTACTATACATGTAAATAGAAATTTAGTATTGAGCACATATGTTGCTTGGACTCTTCAGAAATGCTGATGGGTGCATGTCGGATTCTCCAAAAGTAATGCATTTTTGGAGGATCCAACACTAGTGCAGCAATATTTTTGGAGTGTCCGATCAACACTAACAACACTAAACGGTTATTAGTGTGCTACTATACATTTTATCAGTTTTGCTGTTTTTTAATTCTGGGTTTTCTATTGCAGGGTGATTCCGAAGACTCTCATGCCTAGAGAGGTACTATTCACTACAAACTTTGAAATTGTTTTCTACAGAGTTAATTTCATGTATAAGCATATGCTAAATTTATTATATGGCACTGAATGTTGTAACAGTTAACTGGAGAAACTATTGGAGAATTGAGAGAAGTGTCCGGTATGCATCAAAGGAAAGCTGAAATGGCCCGGCAAGCTGACGCTTTCATTGCCCTCCCTGGTACATCATCAAAATTTGTTCTTTTCCCCTGATTTGTTGTAGCTGCAGTGTTCGTGTTGTATACTTTATTAATCAATCGTCGTTGTGCTTTATTTTCTAGGTGGCTATGGTACTCTTGAAGAACTTCTCGAAGTCATCACATGGGCTCAGCTTGGAATCCATCAGAAACCAGTAAGCATTCTACATTTTTGTTCAGATTACTTTACATTACATTTAGTAGGTCTTGACTAATTTATAGTCCAAATGAAACATTCCAATGGAAGCACCTATGATTAAGTGTGTACTCAAGTAAAAAGTACGATAAATTAGTATTTAATGACTGCAAAGTTTGACACAAAATGTGTTCCCTTGGAATGCAAAGAAATCAATGAGTTGATGTATTCTTTCTGGTGAAGATAGTCATTGCTTGAATGTTTAACCTTTTGACTTGATGTCATCACTCTCCGAAAACCTATAGGTGACTTTTGTTTTGCAACAACACTCGTCTAGTAAAAAATGTTGCTTGAACTCTTCAAAAATGTTGTCGCACCACCATTTTGCCCTTTCTAACTGATTTCGACTTGTGTTGCCTTTTTTACGACATGGCTTATTTTAAAGTGTCCTTCTAAAGAACTATTCCTGCTGGGATTCTGCATTCAAGTCAACAATATATACAATGAAACAGAAAGGGGTATCGAAGCACGTGGTCCTTATTAGTTTTTGTTCACATGGAAAGATTATACAAAAGATTTGCACGTCCTAATCATTGTCCTTCTTCACAATCCTGTTTGAATGGCAAGAAAGTGGTTCTTAAGCATTAGAATAATGATTCTTTTTGTCTGTAATGTAGACCGTTTCATCGTTGATATTAATATAATCTAATGATGCAGGTGGGGCTATTGAATGTTGAGGGTTACTATAATTCGTTGTTGTCTTTCATCGATAAGGCTGTTGATGAAGGCTTTATCTCTCCAATTGCACGTCGTATAATCGTGTCTGCTCCAACAGCCAAAGAGTTGATCAGAGAACTTGAGGTATGCATATTTATACTCACTTTTCTTCATACTATATAGTTTTATTTAGTTAAAAAAACATTTAAAGTTCAAGTTGTGTAGCATCCTTATTTCTTTATTTGATTTTGTCAATGTAACAAATATAAAACTAGTTTAGCTTCATTGTATAGTTCAACTTGAACCACTAACTTGCAATATTTTATTGGTAACATGATCATAGAAACTTCTCTTAATATTTAATATCGTATCTTTGATTAAACGACAACAACAACATACCTAGTGTATTCCATGGGACCATATACTTTTGTTGATTCTTTTTTTTCGTTTTGTTACAGGAACATGTTCCAGAAAAGGATGAAATAATATCGAAGTTGATATGGGAGGATGAAATTCAAAGATACAATTATACACCTGAATCCAGTGTTCCTATATAAAAAAAAATGTCTCTTTTATATTATAGTATATGGTTTTGGGATTTAGAAATTTCAGTATACAAGTATGGAAGGGGGAAAAAAAATATAGCATCAGTTTTTGTGGAATTGTGGATGTCCATATAGCTTAGGGCATTATGCTTTAAAGAATATATAAGTTTTTGTGGGTCTGATGAAGGTTCATTTTGTTCAAGGCATTATGCTTTTGTGTATGTTTACCAAGTAATATATTATGTTTTAGTTGCTTCGATGGTTGAATATCTGAACTTATACCTTGGTATATTTATTTTTCTTTTGTTGTTACGATGAGCAATGCCTGATTGAATCATTAATGATTTTTATTATTTATAAATACATACTGAGAGCTTTTATTAGATACTCAGAATGTATCTTGAGGTCCATTATATGGAGTTTGATCAACTTAGATTACAAAACAGACAAATAAAATCTATTTCAACAAAGAAATAGGATGTTTCATAATTAGTTTAGTATGAAATTATAATTATTGTTACATTATAATTGTTTGGTGGCTATATGATCAATTCTTAATTATCTTTGATTAATACAAAATTATTGGATGCAAGCCATTTCAATGAAAAATAGTTGACTCCAACATATTTGGAATCGTTCAATAGAAATATGATCTAATCAATCGAAGGATCTTTTTAATCCTATTAATTATTCTCATAAAAATATTTTTTATAACATGTGGTTCTAGACCAAGTCGTAATTGAATTATGTTCGTTATAGTATAACTATGTATTAGAGATGTATAGACGATTACATCTAATAACTAAGATTATCATAAAATAAGTTGCCATGTGATATAACATCTATCGTGTTCGTCCCCTAGAGGAGTAGTAGCATTGTTTTCGCTATGAGCAGATGACATAGAAAGTATAGTTAGACTATTCTTGTTGATGACTCAAGGTTATAATCATCTTTGTTCGAGAAATGCACATTGAAAAGAAATATCATATATTCATATGGTACACGCTTTACAAGGCATATCATAGATTCACATGATACATGCACTTTTGATTTGATAATAGCGTGGCCCAAGGGACAAATCTGCGAGATCTGTTGGGCCAAAGTAAAGCTTGGATTGTGACATTAGGCAGAGTACATGAGTGTACATATTTATTCTCAAAAAAATGCCAAAACTCAACCAATACCTTAAAAAAATGTTGCAGAAAAGTGTTCTCTCCAGCTTCTGTAAACAACAAATTAGATAAAAAGCAATCTAATTTATCTCCTTATATGGATGCAAAGTACTCTTTGCTGCCCTTGGGGTCAGGCTTCATGGATTTCTCCCCGGGCTTCCATCCGGCTGGGCACACCTCGTCTGGGTTCTCCTGAACGTATTGCAACGCCTGTTTTTCCGCACCCAAAGCAATTATAAGCAAATCATACGAGGCTGAAATGTGTACGAGCAAAAGCCTAAATACAATGGTCGATTTATACCTGAAGAGTTCTCAATGTTTCATCGACGCTTCTACCAATTCCAAGATTGTTAATGGTTGAATGTTGAATAACTCCTTCCTTGTCAATGATGAAAAGTCCTCTCAATGCAATCCCCTGAAAAAACACCAAGAAAAATCGTAGGAAGCTGATTTCATTTAGCACCAGAATGTGTAAACATGATCTCAAATGAAGCACATTATTTCCTCCCATTTTGGGGAGATCGAACCAATTATGAGACACTCGGAATGACATACCTGATCAGGGATCAGTACATTGTATGATTTTGAAATTGACTTGGTTACGTCAGAAATTAATGGATAATTCAGATCACCTAGACCACCAGACTTTCTCTCAGTTTGAACCCATGCAAGGTGGGAGAACTGCAAAAGCAACAGCATGAAATCAATAATAAAAGATCAAACAGGTACTCAAGAGACTAGAGACAAAAATCATTGGATATTACGATTGAATAATTGCAAATAAGTCCATAACCGAGGCACCACAATATTATCATCTACTCCGAAAAGAACCTTCACACTATTTCTTGTCAAACATCTCTTTGGAGTGTATATAAATTTCATTGTACAAGAGTTTCTCATAAGTCATAAGCTATTTAAGTGACTGCCGCAGAAGAAATGGAAAAGGTTAAAGAAAATTCAACCACTCCGCAATAACATCCCTTCAGTCTAAAGATTAAGATGTTAGAAAGTTGAACCCAACAAGCAGCAGTCAAGGGTTCCACTCTGAGCAATGGTCGTGCTTGGCCAAGGGTTTTTCTAACCAAGCATACATGACTCCTCTCCGGGTAAACTAATCCAAACTTCAAGGAATTGAGCCAAACAAAGCTTGAATCCGAAGAGTAAAACTACAAACCTGGCTCGGTGCGTCCCTACTTAAATCAAATATTATGTCACTAACAAATTATGAGTTAAATTGAACTGTTTGCCAATTATTACTTAATAGTTTTCTTCTTTTAAAGGAAAAAATTCTTCCTTTATATCCGGAAAAGAGATTCTTTCACCAAATATCACTATATCTTTCTCAAAGTAACAAATTTTGTTTTAACATTTCCTTGATCCACCCCTGCCTAACCTAAACCCACCCTCTCATCCATGTAAAGCGAAAGAAAAAGTGATGAGGAACCCTTGCTCATGTGAGTCAAGTCATGTCTATACAGATAAACTAGATATTAAAGGCTTCTGCTTAAAGCCTTACATCACAAAGATACACAGAGTTGCAAACAAATGAAGAAGGCATACTAGTTAGCAGCACAAATGCAACATCACAAAACCCTTATGTCCACGCCCAAATCGTCCCCCCCAGTGGAATACGTGCATCTAAAGGATCTTACAAACCAATTAGGTAAAACTAACCCTTTTATAGGAAAATTGAAGAAATAACAATTAAACTATCACATTATACTAGTAAGCATATGAAGTGCACAAACTGAAAGAACTGAGCATAAACATACAAGTTGATGAATTTATAACTTCATAATAGAAATTTGAAGGAAAGAATACTTACCACACTGTCTACAGAAACACCCAATACTTCTGTGTTCACCTTTTCAAATTCTTCATAACGGTCACTGAAAGCAGTGATCTCTACAGTAACAGAAAAAGATATTACATTAAAACAACACATTTCGCAACCTAAATAGTTAGGGAAAACTAATGAGAATAATCTGAAATTGGCAGCAGAGAAATTTCAGGGACAAACCAACCTGTAGGGCAAACAAATGTGAAGTCTAGTGGGTAGAAAAAGAGAATCACGTATTTCTTCCCAATGTACTCGGACAATTTAACCTGGATAAAAAAGGAGTATTGTAATTGCAAACAGCAGATACAATCCATAAAATTCAATTAAATGTGCAAATGTCAAATAGTTCCTAAACGGGTCCGGAAGTGAAAGTAAGAACCTAAGCCATATTATCTCAAACTTCATATAACTTAAGATGAGTAGGAAACGTTGCTTATTGAGGTGGTACTACACTCTGTTCTTACTATGTCCTCATTTCCATCACCAACTGCAACCAGATGGGTTAGCCAACAATGTACACTCCCTCAAGATTTCTATTTTACCAATAGTGGTTATTCTTAGCCGACAAGGTAGTGCAACTTAGCTGACACAGAGTATTTTAGAATTGAGATTTGATTGATTGCCGAATGTTTATTTTTTTGGCTTATTAGAGGAACACCTCACTGGATACTTAGGCTTGCAACACTAACCTCCTATGTGGTTTTAAATATTACGTTGACATCCCTTACTCTGCATTCTTGCAACAAAACTCTAGAACATAGCAACTAGTGAGCCGAATAAAATAGTAGGAAAAGAGACGAAACTACTATTATTTGAACATATTCATATTTCATGCAGGACCTTTCACCTTTTAACCATAAATCTGTTATTCTTATAATATTAATGAAAATTAAAACAAAACTGGGAAGGGGAAAACAATACAAACCAAGTTGTTAATGAGTGATAATATCAAATATTATGATTTTATTGTTATGAGTCATAAGTTAAATCTTTATACAGAAAGATAAATATATTATTCATGTTTTGAAATCTAAAACTAAGCACACTTTTTGAATGCAATTAAGCATTTTTCTTCAATAACAGGTAAGTACTAATAACACAAATATATTACCTTGATGAATTCTTGATCAAAAACAGCTTCAGCCTCAAAGTCTGGTGCTTGATTTCCAACAAGAGGGAGTTCACTCTATATATTAAACATACATGAAACAACATTAGATAGCTGAATCCTGATCTAAAAAGAAGCACAAGCACCACAGAGAATCTTGAGGAAAAAGAAAAGGTAAGTTCTTGGGACGATTGAGAACTTGAGAAAAAAATTCCTTTTATTTTACTTGGTCTTCTTATGCAACTTTTGGTCTCTCTACAGAAACTAAGTTGACCGGTTTATACATAGTCTAATATCTACTTGATAGTCATGCCCAATACTTCTTGTCCTTTACATTGGGTGGTCATTAGTTCTAATTAAAACCACTATTATGAAGCACACAACATACTATAATAGTTAATCCTAGATATGAACTCCGGTTTACCACTCTACCATTACCAACTTAGATACAAGTGAACCTATAAGTTTTAATTCACATTATCCCAAACCAGTCCATAAATACAATTTACATTGCCTTACAATTCAAAGTATAAAGTATGCTAAAAACAATGCTTAAGCCTGAAAGCCTCACGCCAATGTACACGGTGTCTTCCGTTCAAAACTCCTATAAAGCAAGGATTAATAGATAAAAGTTCAAACTAACCACATTGAGCTTCCAAATTCAAGTGCAAAACACAAATGCAGTAATAAGAAAATGAGGATTGTTTCACAAATGGATGTGGTAAATTGAATAGACAAGTGTTTCTTTTAATTACATAGGGGACAGGGGAAGGGGGAAATTGGTGACGGAATTACAACATGGGGAATCGAACCCTCAACTAACCAACCGAACTACTAAGATTCCTGATAAGCGTTTCCTTCAAAAAGTGGGTAAAGAAAGAAACTTTCCCCAGAATTAAAGTAAACCCTTTTTCCAAAAACATTCATAGTTTCAGAAAATCAACTCAAAATGCGATAAAACCAAGCAAAAAAAAAGGGGGTCCAAGAAAAACTTACAGAGGCACAGACAGCAAAGCGACGGCGTTCTGATTGAGCAACCCGAGTAGAGATTGAACGAGCTACACGAGAAACAAAGGGCTTACAATTGCGAAGTCCATTAAAAGCAGAAGGAACAGAAATTGATTGAGAAATGTGTGATTTGGGGGAAATGGAAGCTCTAGAAGTAGAAGAAAGCAGAGCAGTTGAAGAAGAAGCAGAGCAAGCCATTGGAAAGAACGAAAATAGGCTCTATGAGTAGTGAATGGACAGTAGAGAAAAGGGTATCTGATAAAGATAGGGTAGCTGCACAAGAATTTGGCCTTATCTACTGAATTTGGAGTGTTAAAGGTGGAGAAATTGTTGAGTGTAGGGTTTGGTGGATAAGTTGATTCATATGTTGTGGAAGGATTTTGGCCTTTGGTTGAGGGGTTTTTTCGTTTTCATATTCGGTGTTCGATATCTATATCTAAATTCACATTATAAGATAAAATATTTTCTAACAAAGACGATTTCAGAGAAGAACTCTAATCTAAAATATCTAATTATAGATGAATCAATACTTATCCATCTATTACCATTCTTATGGGTGATTCCATGAGTTTTAAGCAAAATAGGACAAATAGTGGGATCATAATCATGTGACCCAAAAATATTACATAAAATGTGTCAATAACTTTTGACTTACCTATCTATTAACAACAAGTAGATTTACATCAGAAAAATTAGTATTATGTTAGGAGAAAGTAGTGTAGAAAGTTGTGAATACATTTCTTGATGATGAAATTAGGGGACAATCAAAGAGAAATGGTCGTAATAAGAGTTATAAGTTATTTTCTGACGTAAAGGCAATGAAGGAAGATGTCGTGAGACTTTGCTTGACAACAAGTGATTATTCAGGATTTTTAATTTTGTTATTGTGGTGGATATATCTTTTACTTTCATTATATCGATATGGATTATCTCACAATATAACAATTGAACTTTCTTAGATATTTGTATTTCACGGTCTAATTAGACAACGTCTTGCTTAATTGCTAAGAGTAAATTCAAAAAATAGAGTTGATTGTAGGGGCCTCCACTACAAACTCCCAAATCACCTTATTAGTTATAATATAATAACCAAAAGAATTCCATTTCTTATATAATTCTGTCAAAACTAGAAAATTAAACAAAATGGAAAAGAAAAGAAATCATTAAAAATTAGTTTGATCACATTTGTTTTTACAATTGTACAAAAACGTTTACGTTGTTGTGCCACTATTTGGCTAACTAGTCCCCTTTGTTGGAACGTCTTAATTTTGCCCTTGCACCATAAAAATCTTTGTCTTCAACCGGTGAAGATGAACGGTGTGTTGTCTCATCTTTTATCTGCAAATGAATAAAATTTGAAATTAATCGACGAGAGAAATCAAAATGAATTAATACCGACTAGTAGTATCATTTGTTTAGGCATTCCACAAGGATATCCAAGTTCAGATAGTTTAAGTGTGTAACTGATAATACAGGTTAAGAAAACGTTACCTCGGATTTGGGTTGTTGTGTTCCTCTTTTAGATTGAGAAGCTATATACTCAAGCACTTGCAAGAACTTTGCTTGTCCTATTTCTGTACAATTTTGCCAGTAATAAATGGCTAAGTCCCATGCCTTGGCTCTAAATTCCATTAAACTCCTGTCAATCTCTGTTTCATACTTTGCAACAAATGGCTTCAATATAGTGTCATATATGTATGCTGTGCCTTTTGTTTTTGGATACCATAAGTAGATGAAAAGTGCCAATTTTGCCTCACCATACATTGGTAACCTAAAAAAAACAACAATGTAATATATTGGTAGTATCATTTTTGGTAAAAATGTAAATGTAGCTAGATAAGTTTTCACTTAACATACCATGACAAGAACAAATCACCAAAGCTTTCAAAGATTCTCAGTGCCGCGACAATAATCCTGAAACAAACATTTTTTTCTTAGTACTGAAGACACTAGATAAATTCTTCTCATCAATTAAAGTCTTGATGGACAGAGTTATTCGATATCTGTACTGATGGAGATATCACATAAAATTAGACATGCACTTCAAGGATAGTTGACTTTGTTTAACCAATCCCAACAAACTCAATCCTCTATTTAGTTACATTTATTAAGGATATATTAAATGCTTTCAAAACCCCTAGTCATGAATCTCATTATAGTTCAAGTTCTACACACCAACTGCGTGAAAAACATTAACACATCATGCTAATATGGTAATAATTGAAAATTCTCTATGATGGCATGAGAAAATAACACTAAACTACCCTAATATAATAGGTTAAACTAAATTTTTATATCTAGTACTTATACCGTAAATAACTTTAATCCATTTCGTTATACATATTATATTCTTCATGTTTGTTCTCATTATACACAACAACGTATCAGTGTAATTCTAATTCCTCATGTAGAATTTAGGAGGGAGAATAAGTATATGCAGATCTTTAGAAAAATTATTTTCGATAGACTCTCGCCATAAGTAACTACAATTATGGTCCAATTTCTCAAACATCGAGTTCTAAATTGTTCAAACCCACTACTCCAAAGAGAAATTACAAATCAACTTTCATAATAAAAATAAGAGGATTTTCAATAGAAATAAAATTTTACCAATATTGACACCAAAATCTAAGTTCATGAATCTCCACTTTGTTCTTCTCAATAGTTTTAAAACATTCAAAAGCAGGATATGCATATCCAAGAACCAATCTGCAAAAATCCACAAAACCATGATTCAATCATATAAATATGTAATTTTTTTTTTTACAAAAATCACAAAATCCAAAAAAAAAAAAAAAACGTACATTAAACCGCTAGTAATGAAGTTTCCCAACATCTTTTACTCCAAAATGCCTTGTGTTTAATCAAGTAATTGAAACCCTTTTAATAACCATCTAAACAAAATTTCAACATTTTTTGTTCAGTTTTCAATAATCAAAAAGGAATTAATTATGAAAACATAATATTTGCCAAAATATATAGTTTGAGAGAAAAAAAAAGGCCGAAATTAATTTTTTTTTAAAAAGAGACACTAATTTAATAGGAAACGTAAAATTAGAATAATTAGTTTACATATAATTATTGACAAACGTGAGAAGCAGTCCTACTTGTGTTTTTGGTCAGCATAATTAAAACATTATTTTAAAAAAAGAATATCATATTAAATGTAAGTGTAATGAAATATAATTTTAAATTAATCATACGAGTATTTGAAGAGAAAAGTTAAAGTTATATACCCAGTGCGTTTACCCAAAAATATTTATAGAAAAGTTTTTTTAAAATATTAATTTATATATTTCTAAATAAGATAGAGATACAGTCACATAAGAAATCTATTTCTTTTACATAATGTATACAATCAAACCTCTTTATAATTACTTTTGATATAATGAAATAGTAAGGGTGACAACTGTTTGGAATAGGTAGAAGTTAGAAAAGAGAGGAATTTGAAAAATTCTAGCCTCAAGAATAGGATTGTAGGGAAGTTAAGATTTTTTGGGATTCTACAAACGTCTTAAATATGTAAAACAGTTACTTTATCTTGTGGAAGGGGTATTTTCGTCATTAAAATAATTTTTCAGTTGACTTCATTTTTTTCAATTTTTTTTTATTTTAGAAAATTGAGTTTGGACTTTTGGAGCAAATAAAAACATCAAAATACAGACGTGGAGAGAAGTTTCAGAGGAGAATTATTGGGGGAATTATGGGTAGAGGTGTGAAAAATCGAATCGGAAAAAGTGTAGTGATTTATTGCTATTGAATTATTGAGTTAAATAGTTTTTAATGATTTTAAAAGAAATTAGTATCAAGTTATCAGTTTTGTTTTGATTTTTTAATGTTAAGTTATTGGATAAATTGATAACTCATTCATTAATATTATAGTACTGCTTTATCCGTACATAAATATTACTATCAAATATTAATCTCAATAGTTTACTAGTTACTGTCTTCAGTGGCGGAGCCAGAATTTTTAATAAGGGGGTTCAAAATCTGAAAAGTAAACACACGAACTAGTGAAAGGGGGTTCGGTATCTATTACACATACCTAAAAAATAATTTTAACCATATATAAATAGTACTAATATTTTCCGCCGATGAACCCTCTCGGTATATGCGGCTTCCGCCCTGACTGTCTTTGGTCTTTAGCCTTCAATTCACATTACACAATAACTTTGAATTCACAACTTCACATTATACAAAACATCAAAATCTAAAGTAAGAACCCTATTCCTCTTAATTTCTCTTTGTATTATACTTGTATAGTTCTTTTCATATTAGTTATTATTATTATTTCGATTTTATAAGCATTTTTAAAGTTACATTAAATGTCTTTTGAACGTACCGCCTATGGAATACACAGCTTTCTCATGATTGTAATAATGTCCTACGTCTGAATATGTTTCTATTGCTCTATTTTTGTTTTTGCATTTATGACCTCTGTTGGATAATATTCACGTACTACATATTGTATGGTGGTACAAATTCAACTTTTTTTTTTTTAAAAAAAGCTTATCTAAGTAATTAGATTTAAGCTATATTGTTATTAGTTTTATTTTGATTTATTATAGCAAGTTAATTATTATTTTATCTTGTTAAGTAGGAGTTATATTTATGATAGGGTGGGTACCTTTCTTTTTTTCTGGTTTCTCACCGGTATCCGGAGTCAACAATGGAGCTCCGACTAAATTCGGATCACGCTCTGCAGGGCCTATTCGGGGTGGCGCTCCCAACAAGATTTTCTCCATACCCAAGGCTCGAACCCGAGACCTCTGATTAAGGGTGAAACACTCCCACCAGTGCATCACAACACATGTTGGTTAGGGTGGGTACCATTCATTACTTCAAAAGTAATATAATTGTGTAGATATTTTTCACATCATTAATTAATACATAAGACTTTTAAATGGTTTAGCAATTGAGAGCTCGACCCAATTTTGTGTTATGTAATTTTTCACATTTAGTAATATGTAGTTGGAAGTCTCTCTCCATGATGAGAGAAGTTCTGTTCTTGAATTAGCTCCTCCCGATTGTATTTCTCTCGATATAAAAGAAAAGATTGACAATTTATTTCTTTATCAATTTTTGAAGTGCGAAATTATAGTTAAAAAGTAAAAATAAAAATGACGAAAATATTTTAATCAAAGAACATGTTTTGGTCGAGTGATAAAATTGTTCATAAAAAATATTTGGATTCAATTCCAAGTAGCTACATATTTTAAATATTAATGAAAAAACCCATCTCAAAAACCAACGGACATGATCAATTATCACATATCCTTCAATTTTTAAGTGACCCTATATATTGGGTTCATAAAATTTACTATGTACAGTGAATCGATTTGACATTTATCTTAAAAAATCGACTCCATAAGTCGATTTTGGCCCTTAATTTAGGAATGATACAACTAAATATAAATAAGTGTATTATTTTCTTAGAATATGACTTTTGGGCAGCACTAGATAGTTTATTAATATCTTTATGTTTAATTTGTCGACTTCAAACTAATGGAAGTAATTAAGGTTTCCTTACAAAAAATGAGGGACCATAATATTCATGGCTGTCATCATTATTAGTCACCAATATGGTTGTTATTAATTAGTTTTAATTAGGCAACTTGGCTATTAGAGTAGCAATAGAGAATACTAAGAAAAATTATTTACACAGATTGTTTGCTAAGTAAATAAATGCATCATATATGTGTCATCTAAATTAAATTAATTTTAGGTTTAAGTTGTATACTGCACCATTCATGTAAAAACTATTAGTAGTACTTAATATAATCAGATTATTATTTACAAAATAATTGCATGTGAATCTTTATCAAAGCATTAATTGATAACCATATAGTAAACAGGATAATGGACGTGTTATATTACAGTACACTAAACAGGGGCATATCTAGAGGGGTACCGTGGTTCATGTGAACCCATGCTCCCTTCTCTAGGTCATATATAGTAAGTGTTATATTTTTTTAAAACTAGTTAAATATAGATGTGTGAACCCACGTTCAAAGTATCATACAATAATACGATGATGATTGGGTGCACCTCTCTAAGTGAGTATAGAATTTTAAATCTTATATCTATCTTGTCTTTTTGAGTAACACCTAAGTGGTTATCGGTTACATTTTTGGCGTTTCAACTAATTTTTGTTTTGTTTTTTTCTTTTAATCTTTCAAAAATTTTCATTGAAAATTCCTAAAAATTTTAGCACTATAAATTTTGTATATAATTAAGTCAAATGTGTACATTAAAATTTAAAACTACTAGTATTATATATTTTGGACCTATAACTTTTAAAGTTTAATGGTTCATATTAAGAACCTAAAAGTTAAACCAATTAAATTTATATTTAAGATGTATTTTTCGTAATTGTGCACCTATCTTACCGCAATCCTGGATACGCCTATACTAAACTATATTAACTAAAAAATATTATTTAATGCAGTTTTTTTTCAGTTGACATGTAGAATTTATATGTTCCATCACTTCCCAATTTCAGTGAAACTATTCACTATTATACCTTACCTTAAAAAAACAAATTCATATAAAAAAGCTCTGCAAAATTTCTTGCTAATTCTGCAATGTCAACCACCAAAAAAAGGGTTATTTTACGCAACGTTACAGTAAAACTGGGCTGCAGTAGCAGTTGCATCCGGCCCAAATTTTCCAGCATTTTCCACCCTAAGCCCCGCCGCCACCAATCCGCCGACACCGCCGCCACCTTCAACCACGACAAAACCCCCAAAATTTACTCATCCACTAATTCTCCGATCACAACCGCCACTACTTTTTCTCCATCTCCGACTCCGTCTCCGGCACACTACTCCTCCGACGCCGAACGAGCTGTTCAAGGATTCGGTAGAATCGGCGGCGGGAGTGTCGCCGTCGAGAAAGATTCCGACGATCCTTACGTGGATTTCCGGCAGTCAATGCTGCAAATGATACTGGAAAAGGAGATTTACTCTAAAGACGAATTAAGAGAACTTCTCAATTGTTTTTTGCAGCTGAATTCTCCGTATTACCATGGAATTATTGTTAGAGCTTTTACGGAGATCTGGCATTGTGTTTTCTCCGTCAATCCTGGAGTCACCGGAGCTGACTCGCCGTTTTTAGAGAGCGGCGGTGATGATGGCGGTGGAGGAGGGTGGTGATCACGTGTTTGACACTTTTTTCCCATAAATATATATATATATATAACTGACTCAGCGGCGGAAATTTAGGAATCAAATTGGTAAGTTTGTTTAATTTTGAATTTATTTTAAAAAAAATTTATTTAATATAAATTATTAATATAGAATTTAGTAATCTAAAGGAGTAAAATTCTTAGCCTAATTAATAAGTTTTAAATTTTGACTCGACCATTTTTTCCTGGTAGAAAGGGATCGAGATCAAATTTGAAGGTTATGAATTATGATTAAGAATTTTAGTTTTTTTTAAGTTACTGAATTATTAATAATTTATGTATATTAAATAATTTTTTAAAAACAAATATAAAATTATTATGATTTATGAAAACCTGCTTTCTACATTCTAGCTCCGCAGCTACGTAGCAAAATTAAGGGAGTAGTATGAAGATATGAGACCCATAACTATTTTTTGGGTTCCATATATGAATATTTTATTTTCTTGTAATTTGTTTTAGCTTTCTTGAATTAGGTAGAAAAAAAAGGTAGGGGTGGGTTTTTTTATTTATAGGAAGATGCTATTTTCACAGTCTTTTTTATTATATTTAGAAATTAATGGGTTGTAAAATTAAATGCTGTGAAAATTGTAATCTTTTATTTCTAATAGTTACGATGTGAGGTCTCTCTTGTCCAATATAATTACTTTCTTTTTGTATTTCACATTATTGCATATTACGAAGAACATATTCGGTGTAATTTTATAAAAATGACGTTTAAAAAAAGTAAAATGTACACGTATTTCATCAAATAAATCCTCAGTTCCAGAAAAATATAAAGCAAAATAGTAAAAAGAAAGAAGAAATACGAAAATGGAGAAAGTTCGCAAAATATTATAAATAACTTTGTCGATTCATCCTACATGTTATGAACACTATGGGGAAAAAGTTAACGAAGAATCGATTTTATAGCTAAATAATAACATTCATTGCTAATTTACTTAATGATGGATTAATGATGAATCATTAAGAAAATGTTGGTTATGATTTTTGAATAATCTACGATTAAGTTAATGTAGAATTCGGAGGTGCAATCTTCTTGTTTGTTAGTAAAAGGAAAGTAATTAAGACTTTGAGGATTTGGAATGTGAGCATAAAATTAGTAATAAAATAATTATGGAAAAATTAATTAAATAATGGCAATTTGATAGAGGTGTTTTTTTTTTTTGATTTGGTGTTGTGGTGTCCGATTATATTTAGATTCGCACTGCATATGGGGCATATGCAAGCGCTTTCTACCAAAGATTTTTTCATGTTCAAAACTCGAATGTGAGACCTGTGATTAAGAAAGGAACAGTCTCATCCACGACAACACGTCATTTGGTGGTTGATAGAGGTGTGTTTAATGCAATTGAGAGTAGTAAAGTTTATTTGTAACAATCTCAACAATCAATTTTAGGAGTTGGCTTGTGTGACTCTTTAATGTTTGCCTTAATTATTTAATAACTCTTGCTACCTATTTTTTGTACTGGTAAATATTGAATGAACATGATAAAGTTATGAAGACAATGAGAATATTGTCTAACTAACACAACAAGTGTTATGTAACTTTTTAATTAATTAATTAATTAATAAAGTGGGAGTTAAAGTGTGAAACTCTTTTATAGAATTGGTTGGTGTTAAAAGAAGACATAAGATCACATTGTTTTACTATACAAAGAGGGACTTGAGGTCATTTTGGACACCACACTTAGAGATATGAAATCCTTTAAATTAAAATGATTTTATAAGAAACTATTGTGACAATTGGTATAATTGATATTTTACGGATGATTCTAGAAAAATTGATGAAGGCATGTTTTGTTTTAATTTTGTATATGTCTTCGAGTTCTTCCTTCATTCGTATCAGAGCATGGTATAGATGTTTTTCAACTATTATATGGTTTAAATTTATTGAAAATCGGATTTTCCATTGAGAAATATTGCTGGACAAAAGATTTGTGAAAAGTATGATGAATGTACATATTTTCAACTATGTTATCTCCATTTATATGTTGTTTTAGTATATGATTCGTATATCACTTGAAAGAACATCTTGAGATCTTTTCAACGATATATTAATGAGAGAAGTATTAGAAACACCCCTAAACTTGACGTAAATTATAAGTTTCATTCACGAATTATTGACACCCTTAAAAAAACACCCCTTGACTGGATTAACTAAACGTAGATACACTTCCAATCTTGCAAATGTTTTCAAACTCTAGTAGGAGCATGAAACTGTTAATAAAAAATCGAAAGAAGTGCGGAAAACACCCTAACTAGAATGGTGTATTTCACTCATAGAGTCCAAGGTCAAATTTCTAAAGTTGTATCAGCCCAATTAAAATACTTTTTTAGTCAATGACCCAACATGAGCAGATCCGGAGAAGTCCAGTCCAAATTATTCTTTTCACATCTAGCCATTATTACATAGTATATTGACTAAAGTTTCATAATAACCTAACAAATAAAAAAGAGAAGAAAAAGAAAAAAAAATCTCCTGTGGGGACCCAAAGTTTATAAATTGATATCCAGATTAACAAAAATAACATATTCAATGTAATTTTACAAGTGGAGTCTGAAGATGATAGATTGTTTCTGATGATTCTCGGTTCAAAAGAAATATCTTTGAAGTAGGATCACAAGAAAAATATGTCAATATATTAAAATAGTAGGATACAAAGTAAATGAAGTCACACGTAGCAATATACAATGAAGAATAAGAGATATGTGATTGCTAACTACTAAGTAATAAGGAGGAGAAAAGGAGCTAAGAGTTTAGATTTTTGGCCTAACTCCTGCTACAACGAACCTCTCACACCTAGCGTATTCATGCACCTCTTACATATTCACATGCCCTAACCATTTCAACTTCATTTTCTTCATTTTAATTTGTCTGTCATGGAGGTCACTCGATCCCACCTTACCGGTCCCATATGTCAGGACAAAGTATGAAATATATTTTCAATTAGGACCACCAAATTCATGCAGTTCAATATAATCTTCCTAACCTTGAGAATAATTTCAATTCTTGTTCTTTTCCTCTTCATACTAAATGTAAAATTATTACAACTTGCTCTCATTTTAAATAGACAAAGACAGTAACCATAAAGATACAAAAAGAAGAATAATTATTTACCTTTCTCAAATTTTGAGTTAATTATACTTTTTTTGCAGTGAAGGACCACATCAAAATATTTCAGTCTTACTAGTATTGTTGCTATCAATTGATAATAACCTTGTAAATTTTGAAAATCTAGGACTCTCATTATTTATTAACTTATATGTTTGGACATGACTTGATTGAGTTTTTTTTTTTTTTTTAAAATAATAATAATATTTGAAGTTATGTTAAAAATGATATTGGGAAGAAAAATTTGTGTTTGAACGTAAAGATTAGCTCCCATTTGATTATAAATTTTGAAGTTGAAATTTGAAAATTTGAAGCTTTATTTGAACATGCATTTTGTTTAGATTTTCTTTTTTAAAAATATCTGTGAGTGGGAGTGAAATTCCTTACTAACGAGTTTGAGCCAATTTTTGGAAAATTATAAATGTGTTGAAGTTAAATTATTCAGAAGTTGAAGTTGAGTTTGAACATACATTTCACCTTCTTTTTTTTGAAGTTTTATGGGTGGAACTATAATTTCTCCCAAAAAAGGGATAAATTTTTAAAATCTAGTCAATTTTTTTGGTCAAATAAATATTTAAAGATGTATTTTTTAAATTTAATTCAAAATCTACGGTCAACACTAACTTGATTAGAATTGTGAGTTAAATTTCGTTGATTTACACATATATCCTCTTTTTAGGTTACTATTTAGATTTTATTCTTATTTTTAAAAAGTTATGTAAATATAACCCTTTAAAAATTACCCTTTCAAACAACTGAACGTTGGACCCAAATATCTCCTCATATAGTAGTTAACATTACAGACAAACCAATTATATCATTTAACGTTTGTAATAATATATAAATTTAGATCCTGCTCTAATACTTTCTTATCAGATTTTCATTATGCTTTAAAATAATTTTGAAACTGTTGTCTTAAAAGGGACATTCTTTACTTGAAAACAACATAAAACATGTTTTTTCAAATAAGTTAAAAATAATATATAACAAAATTTAATAAATCATAATTTATTTATTTTTAAATTCAAATATTATATCTAATTTTTGAAATAAAATCTATAGATAAATATCTCCAATTATTGTATGTGTAAACTGCAATTTCTGCAACATCTGGGGCCTTATGTATATGTTTTTTGTCATTGACTGGACCATATGTTCTGCTCTATTTAAGTCAAATTAGGACAAGTGTAGAGATGTGAAAATTTACTATAAGTATTTGGATTTGTTGAGCATTAATAACAGGGTGTTTTTTTAAGCAAATCTTCATTTTTTTGCTGAATTTACTTATTCTCATAGAGGAAAATAATTATCTAGAAAATTTAATTATTTATAGAGAAAATTTACCTTCTTAAGTAAATAAAGAAGGCTCGCTAGATCCGTAAATCAACAACACTGGATATGTTACTGTTATAACGAAAAATAAATAAATTAAGCATTGTAAAAGTTTTTAAATAAATAGAAAAAACTTAAGTTTTGTATTATATCTAATTTGATGTAGCATGTTAAGTCAAAGTAAATATGATAAAAAAAATTAGGTAAAAAATTAACGACAAACTTCATAACTAATTTCTATTTTTTTTATACAACAAACATTATTAAGAAAGAAAGAGAGTATATTTATTTAAATTTTCAACCAAGAAAAAGAAATATAAAACAATCCTCAAAAATAATACTATAACATATCTAAAATATAAATTATCCATTTTATTTCTCTATCTTTTTTCTTTCAAACATATAAAAATGAAACATTATGAGCCTTCGCTTCGAAACATTTCTTTCGAGCGGGAATCTATTACTCTCTAAAACAATTTTTTACCTCACAAAGTATAATAATAGAGTCTACATAAATCCTATCCCTATCCTACCCGAACTCTCCAGTACTTATGAAATTACATTGGATGTTGGTGTTGTTGAAATCTCAGCCTTAGGTTCACTAGAGCTAAATGAAAATGAATTTGGAGTATTTGTTGTTGAAGTAAATGAATAGCTAATCCACAAATCACAAAATGCACCAATAATATACTTGTGAATTTTTTTCTCATTAACCTCCAAATACCAAGCCAACATCTCTTCAAGAAACTCATCCCAATCTTTTATCCCTTGATTTGCTTCAACCATTTTTACCATTGATTTCTTGAAACTCCCATAAGGATCCCTCGAACTCGATAGCTTTATAACACATGACTCATTAAAAGGTAGATACTCGACCTCGTTACTACTATTATTAGTGCTCTTTGACAATGTTGATGATGACAGTACTTCAAGAATTGAACTAGTTTTTTCTCCTGCCTCGAAAAAAAATCTCCCTTTCTCTATTGTTAGGCCTTCAATCACTTTATCTACCATGTCATCATCAACATTGTTATAAAATCTTTGAGAGTTGAAAATGTTGTGATTATTTTCAACTCTAAAAGAGAGAGTTTTGGGGTTTCCACAATGTGGCAATGGACATAGCAATGGAGAAAAAGAAGTTTTTTTTTGGCTTTTGAAGAGAGAAGAGAGCTTCATTTATTTTTTAGAAAAAATAAAAAGGGGGAAGTATTGAAATTTGAATGGTGAAAAAAATAATGTGACCTTTTTCTTTTTATAAGTTGTTGGAGGTTGATGGTTGGGCTGTGAAAATTAATGTAATTTTCTTGAATTTTGTTTGGTGTGGAAAGCAATAAATGCTATGACAGTTTGTTACTTCAAATTTAAGATTTAAGGATGGGTAGTATATATATAATATGCTAAAAGTTTTACTTCTACATTTATGAAATATGTTACATTTAGATAGGACCAAAAGTAAAATTAAATTGTCAATTGACTTACAATGAACATCTTTCAAATCAAAATAAAAGTTTGAATTTTTCTTGGACTTTGTATTGCTGCTACTCAAGTTTGGAGTTATTCTCAAAGTCTGGCAAAAAATTGGACTCCAAATTAATTAAAGCCTTTCAATCTACATTGTAGTTGGGTTCTCATGGAACTGAATGCTCCAAAAATTTTATAGGGAAAAGGGTCTGATATACCCCTCAACTTTGTCATTTAGAGCTGATATGTCCTCGTTATGAAAGTGGCTCATATATACCCTTATCTTTATACAAATGGCTCACATATACCCCTACCGTTACAAAATGAGCTCACATATACCCTTCATTTAACGGGAGTGAAAAAATTAGTTTTAAATTTATATATTTAACCTTTAATTTATTAAAAATCATTTAGGGGTATATATGATCCTTCTAGCAAAGTTCAAGGTATATTTTAATCTTTTTCATACATAAATTATTTTTTGACTTCTTTGATTATCATTATTTGAGTTTCTTATTCTTATTTTATTTTCTTCTTTTATTCCTTAATGTAAGAAAAAAATTTAAAATAATTTTTTTTGGCTATATTATAATTTAAAATTATTTTTTCGGCTATATTGTAATTTAGTTTTTGTATTTGGAAATTTTTTTTGGGTCATCTATAATAAATTTTACAAGAATATTAGTGAAACATAAATAAATTTGACCATCAAAATAATAAATCTAAATTAGTCATTGAAACAAAAAAAAAAGTCAAAAAAATATATGTTTGAGTAGGATTAATAAGTATTCCCATATGGGATTATATTTTGTTTAAAAGAATTATTAAAAAATTAAACAAAAATTAATTTTTTCACTTCCGTTGGAGAAAAGGGTATATGTGAGCCATTTGTATAACAGTAAGGGTATATATGAGCCATTTTCATAATGAGGGTATATCAGCTCTAAATGACAAAATTAAGGGGTATATCAGACCCTTTTCCCAATTTTATCAATCAAAATTGAATTTCAAAATTTGAATAGTAATTTTGTGGGAGTTTGATCATAAAAATTTTAAAAATATTTGCTTTTAATTTTCTAAGTTGGAGTTGGAGTTTTGTTTGACCATATTTTCTGCAATGAATATTTAAATTTTTTTTAAAAAATAAATAAATATGGTTTATACTTTATACCTCGCAAGTTCTAAAAACTAGCAAAATCATCCAACTCAACTTATTTACCTCAAACATATAATCAAATTTTCTCTAAAAGAATAATATCTCATAATAAAGAGTCACATAAAGTCATAAACTGAGAGCCCGTTTGGCTTAACTTAAAAAAAATAATTTTTAAAAAGTCAAACTTAAGTAATTTTTAAGTTAAAAAATAAAAAGAAGAGGAATACCGACTTTTGATTTATAACTTTTTTTGGTCAAACTTACTTTTAAGTTGTTTTTAACTTTTGGAAGTATTTGACAAAGGTAAAATAACTTAAAATAAGTTTTAAATGACTTCAAAAAAGTTAAATATCAAAAGTCGGTACTCCCCTATTTTTTATTTTTTGACTTAATAACCATTTAAGTTTAACTTTTTATTTTTTGATTTAAAAGCTATTTTTTGTAAAGTCAATCTAAACAGGCTCTAAATCTCATATACAAGTTACTACATATTATTACAAATATTTTTTCAATAAATGTAAAAAATTTGGCACTAATTCTGACTGAGTAATTTCTCCACCTAAGCTTACCAACTGGGATACGCGCTCATTAATTTTGACTCAATTAATAACTCAAATCCTGACCCATTAATCTTGCTAGTTTCAACCCCACTAAAATTAAAAGACAAACATCATCTTTTCACCTCATCAGCTTTGCTAAGCTTGAGATGTCATTCGTCAATTTTCTAATAGAAGCCCTCAAGAATGGGTTACAGTTTGGATATCATAGTATAACAGGATATACATAATCTATTTCACATAGTTTAAGAATAATTTTGATCATATTCCACTTATATTTAGAAAAAATAAAGGGAGGAAGTATTGAAGTTTGAGTGGTGAAAAAAAATAATGTGACCTTTTCTCTTTTTATAGTTGCTAGAGTTTGATGGTTAGGTTGTGAATAATTAATGTAATTTTCTTGATTTTTTATTGGTATGGAAAGCAACAAATGTCATGATAGAATTTGTTGCTTGAAATTTGTTGTAAAATAAATATATATGTAATCGGGTCAAATGTTAAATATTCATTTTATTTAATGGATGTTTGACTAAATAAAATATTTTTTTAAAAGAAAAAAAATAGCATAAGTTTAGCTTATGAAATATGTTACATTTAGATAGGGACAAAAGTTAAATTTAAATTATGAATTGACTTAAAATTAAGCTCTTTCAAATATAAAAAATAGAAGTTTGAATGCTCTTCATGTTTGGAGTTATTCTCATATATAGTCTGGCCAAAATTTGGACTCCAAATTAATTAAAGCCCCTCATCTACAATGTTGTTGGGATATAATGGAACTAAATACTCAATTTTTTTAAAAAAAAATCAAAATTTGAATTTCATTTCAATAGTAATTTAAATTTCACTAGAACACGTTTAGACATTGCTCGAAAGCAGGAATCATTTGATATAGTATGTAAGAATAATAATAAATATAATGTATTAGTATTATCAGCATTACAAGTAGCAAAATCAACCAAACTTGCCTTATTTGTTTAAGTTTGAGAGAGTTATTGATCCGTTTATTTATTAGTTTAATCAATTTCAACCCATTAAAATTGAGTTGATATATAACCCAAATTGACTAATGAGAAATCATATTAAAATGTTTTAATTTTTTCGGTTATTATTATGGTAGGTACTAAAATCTTTTAAAAGAACAAATAATACAATTAAAATTTAGTAAGAATCAGTCGGATTGAGTTATGACTCATTACTTGGCCCTTTTGATCCAAACAAATTCGGCTTGGTTTGACTCATTTGTTGTCTTGACCAGCCCAAATCTGATTCAACCTGCCCAATTTCCACCCCCAGCTATGTTTGTATTAGTTATATTGAAATTATTTCTTATGCAATGTTGAATTTGGTGCATTAAAACTATATTGCGTAATTGCTATAAAAAATTATTTTAAAAAATACCCTCCACAAATATAGTGGCCGAAATGATGTGGAAAAGGTTTTGAGGGACAATTGTGTCTTTAATCATGCTAATGCATGCACCAAAAGTCTAAAACCCTTCGTATTCTAATACTATAGAGTTCCATTTATTAGTTATACATACCTAAATACCAATAGAGTGTATAAATTAGTTTAAATGTCTTTGTCTTAGCGCGTCTTGGATGCTCTTCCCGTGTACCAAATAACATACTAGTAATCAGCGACACAACCAAAATTTTGACTTAGGAATATGTGTCTAAATATAAAGAAATAAAAAATAGTCTATATAGTGTATTTTCTGACGAAGAGATGTCGATCGACAACTCTCAAATATATATATGGCTCTATCATTACTAATAATAAATAAAATTAATGCATACATTAATCGATGACCGAAAAGGTTCTCTTGTTTCACTAGATACCCTACAATAGAAGAGTTACTGGGTGGCAACTTTTTTTTCCTTTACGCGCGCGGCAAAATATTTAGCAGAATTGAATTAACGTCATTGCATTTATAAGAGATAAGCTTTTAGCTATATTTAAATAAAGTGTTGGTGATAAATATTTATATACTTATTATTGTCGCTGAATATTATTACCGCTAAATAACTGCCTGCTATTATAAATAGCCGTTTCTTTTCCGAACAATAGAACACTACCTATTCTATATCTTTACTGCTCAATTAAGCAATTCCCAAACGTGTTCAAACCGATTTATAACCAACATCCTACCTGACATATTTAAAACAACAAGATTCAAATAGATATCGATACTTTACACATATATTTGGTTTATAACCGTAAATTTTTGGAAAAACCATAACCATATACTGCTTTACTCTATCAAAAATTTTGGAAAGACCATAATCATATAAATCAACAACATTGCATATGTTATTGTTGTAACAAATAGATTAACAAATTATGCATTGTAAAAGTTAAATAAATAAATAAAAACTTAAGTTACAATGCTTTTTACTCCAAGTTAATAGAAGTTAGACATGAACTAAGTTTTGTATTACACTAATTATTGATGTTAAAAGATTGCTTCTAGAGATAGATTCTCGCTCGAAAGAAATGTTTTCGAAGCGAAAGAATGAGAATGAGAATCCTGAGAAAAATATTGATCGTGTTTAATCTTCTTATGTTTGAAAGAAAAAAAATAAAGAATCTATTTTAAATATATTATAGTATTATTAGTAGTATGAGGCTCGAGTATCTACCATCGAATGACTCGATGGATGCTTATGGGGAAGAAACTAGTTCAATTGTTGAAGGGTCATAATCAACATTGTCAAAGAATTATAGTAGTAGTAGTAACGAGCTCGAGTACTATCTACCATTTAACGACTCATGTGTTATAAAGGTAAAATCGAGGGATCCTTATGGGTATATCAAGAAATCTATGGAAACAATGGTTGAAGCAAATCAAGGGTTTAAAGAGATTCCTCTCAATCTTTAGTCCCTTGATTTGCGTCAAATATTTTTCCATAGATTTCTTGATATATTCATAAGGATCGTTCGAATTTACCCTTATAACATATGAGTCGTTAAATGATAGATAGTACTCGAGCTCATTACTACTACTACTATTGTTGTAAAATCTTTGAGAGTTGAAAATGTTGTGATTATTTTCAACTCTCAAAAAGATAGTTATAGGATTTCCACATAGGAGAAAAAGAGGATTTTTTTTTGGCTTTTAAAGAGAAAAGAGAGCTTCATTTTATTTTTTTTGGAAAAAACAAAAGGGGCAAGTACTGAAGTTTGAAGGAATAAGGGTCTGAAAAATACCTCAACTTTGGTCGGATTTGCTATTGCGATACTAAACTTTCATAAGGACCTATTACCTCCCTAGACTATTTAATACAATATTTTTACCCCCTGAACTATTTAATAGTGTATTTTAAAGGTATATATGTGCCCAAGTGTACACATTACTATTTATAATTTTGCATTATTTTTTATGTCCACGTGGGCAAATATATATGTTTAAAATACGGTATTAAATAGTCTAGGGAGGTAATAGGTCCTCATGAAAGTTTAGTATCGCAACAGCAAATCCGACCATAGTTGGGGTATTTTTCAGACCCTTATCCCAAATGGTGAAAAAAACAATGTGACCTTTGCTCTTTATATAGTTGTAGGAGTTTGATGATTGGGTTGTGAATAATAATTAATGTAATTTTCCTCATTTTTTATTGGTTTTGAGAGTAATAAATGTCATGATAGAGTTTGTTGTAAAATAAATATATATGTAATCTAGTCACATGTTAAATATTCATTTTATTTAATGGATGTTTGACTAATCAAAATATTTAAAAAAGAAAAACATGTTAGCATAAGTTTTACTAACATTTGTGAAATATATTACATTTATAAGTTAAATTAAATTGTGTATATTACATTTGTAAGTTAAATTAAATTATGAATTGATTTAAAGTGAACCTCTTTCAAATCAAAATAGAAGTTTAAATTTTTGTTGGACTTTGTATTGTTGCTACTCATGTTTGGAGTTATTCTCATAGTTTGGCCAAAATTTGAGCTCTAAATTAATTAAAGCTCCCCAATCTACAATGTTGTTGGGTTATGATGGAGTTAAATACACCAAAATTTGAAAAAATAAAAATTGAATTTCAAATTTCAATAGTAATTTGGCCGGTGTTTGATCATAAAATAAATAAAATTTAAATTTTAAATTGAAGTTGGAGTTATAGTTTGAATTTTGTTTGACCTTATATTTTGCATAAAAAAAATAAAAAAAATAAAAATTGTAATGCACTTTCTAAAATATGGTTATACCTCACAATTTCTAAAATTGCAACATAATATCATAGAATGAATCTCACGTACAACTCACATAAACTAAGTTTTGTATTACACTAATTATTGATGTAGCTTGTTAGGTCAAGGTATATATATATATATGATGAAAAAATTAGGTCAAAGATTAGCGACAAACTTCAGAAGTAATTTCTATTTTTTTTATTGGAGACCATGAGTAACACAACAAACATTATTAAAAAAGAAAGTATATGTATTTAAACTTTCAAACAAGAAAAAGAAACAATACTACTTTATTATAACATATCTAAAATAAATTCTCCACTTTATTTCTCTTTCAAACATAAGAAGAGGAAACACTATCAATATTTCTCTCAGGAATCTCATTCCCAGCATTTCGTTTCGAAAACATTTATTTCGAGCGAGAATCTATCATTAGAAACAATCTTTTAACATCACAAACTATAAGAATAAAGTCTGCATTAATCCTAGCCCCTCCCCTACTTATGGACTTACACTGGATGTTGACGATGCAATCATCTGATCAGCCTTATCTTCTATCAAAGACATAAAATAAGGACTAGGAGGTTCAGTAGAACTAAATCCAAATGGAGTATTTGTTGTTGAAGTACCTGAATAGCTCATCCACAAATCACAAAATGCACCAACAATATACTTATGAATGTTTTTCTCATTAATCTTCAAAAGCCAACCACATAACACTTCAAGAGACTCATCCCAATCTTCAATCACTAGATTTTCATCAACCATTCTTTCCAAAAAATTCTTGATATCCTCATAAGGATCTCTCGAAATCAATCGCAATATAGCATATGTTTTTTTACATGGTACATAGTACACGAACTCGTTACTACTATTACTACTATTACTCTTTGGCCTTTCAAGAATTGAACTAGTTTCTTGATCCCCATAAGCATCCATCGATTCATTCGATGGTAGATATCCGAGCCCGTTACTACTAATACTATTGTTAGTACTCTCTGACAATCTTGATGATGACACTTCAAGAATTGAACTAGTTTCTTGATCCCCATAAGCATCCATCGAGTCATTCGATGGTAGATACCCAAGCCTTTTACTACTAGTACTATTATTAGTACTCTTTGACAATATTGATGATGACACTTCAAGAATTGCCCTAGGGTTTTCCCCATAAGCATCAATAGAATCCATCAGTGTTATAGCACAAGAGTCATTAAATGGAAGAAACTCGAGCCTCTTACTAGTAGTACGTCTCTTTAACAATTTTGATGACGACACATCAAGAATTGAACAAGTCTTTTCACCTGCATCGACAAAAAACCTATCTTTCTCTATTTTTAGGCTTTCAATGACTTCATCAACCATGTCATCATCAACATTGTTGTAAAATCTTTGAGAGTTGAAAATGTTGTGATTATTTTCATCTCTAATAGAGAGAGTTCTAAGGTTTCCACAATGTGGCAATCTACATAGCATAGGAGAAAAAGAGGATTTTTTTTTGCTTTGGAACAGAGAAGAGACCTTCATTTTTTTTTTAAGAAAAAATGAAGGGGGGAAGTATTGAAAGTTTGAATGGTGGAAAAAATAATGCAACATTTTCTCTTTATATAATTGTAGGAGTTAGATAGTTGGGTTGTGAAATTAATGTAATTTTCCTCATTTTAAATTGGTGTGGAGATCAATTAATAGAGTTTGTTGTAAAATAAATATATATGTAATCTAGTTATATAATGAATGTTTGACTAAACAAAATATTTAAATATGTTACATTTATAAGTTTTAATTAAATTGTGAATAGACTTTAAATGAACCCTCTTTCAAATCAAAATAAAAGTTTGAATATTTTTTGGACTCCAAATTAATTAAAGCCTTTCAATCTACATTGTTGTTGGGTTGTGATGGAATTAAATACTCCAAAAATTTTATAAATCAAAACTAAATTTCAAATTGAATAGTAATGTAGTGGACGTTTGACCAAAAAAATTCAAAAGAATATTTATTTTTGAAATTATCAAAATTGGACTTTTGTTTGACCAGATTTTTTTGCTAAAGAAAATTTAAAATTTTAAAACATATTCTTTAAAAGTATGACTTATGCCTCGCAATTTCTACAACTAGCAAAATCACCCAACTCAACTTATTTATCCAAACATGCAATCAAATTTGCTCTAAAGAATAATATCTCAAAATAGATATTCACATAATGAGAATTAATCTTACCATAATCAACACATGAAAATGAATCCCAAAATTTTACAATTTTCTATTATTATAATTTCATATTTTTACCATAAATCTCATGTTGCACTCTTCTGTATATCTCTAAAGTCCTCAGAAAAAAATAATGGATGGCCGATTTGTCTTTGGGAGGATTTTTTTTTTAAAAAAACAAAAGTTTTGGGAGATTAATCAATGGTAATATCAAACTTAGCTAAGGCGGTTGGTTCGATCCGATTTTAAAGCTTATTGATTCAATTTATCAGTTATTATTTTATAGACATACTAAATTATTATAGAATTATTCAGATATTGATTTCTTGGTTATGATCGTTATCGGCTCGATTATTGATTTAACCGTTAAGATTTGACAGACACAAAAATAAGCATTGAAAATCACTTTAAAACAAGTGACAAACTAAAAGAACCATGTACATGAGTTGAAAGATTGCATCATGCTCAAAAGTAAACACTAAAACCTTGTAGAATAAATAAGACTTTGAGACCGTTAGAAATAAAAATATGAAACTAAATCCTAAGAACTTTATGCATCGAATGATCTAAATATAATTTATTAATTACTATCAGGTTATCGATTAATTAGTTAATAAAAAACTTCAAATCGTTAAAAATAAATAAACCGATACAAAAAAAATAATTCAAAAATATTAAATTAAATTAATAAATCATTACCGACGAACCAATAACTTTTTCTCCATTCAAAGTATTAATTTTGATTCAGTTTTTAACAGCCTTATACGTTTAGCCATAATATTTTTTTGGGTAAGATAGGGTACTATTATTAAGCATACTACCTAGTTACATACGTGGATACAAAATTATCTAAGCAATTACCTCAATTTATTTGTTTTACTTCTATTTTTAGTCTTTTTAAGAAGAGTATCACTTTTTTTTTACCTCTAACATCGTATCTGACATATTTAAAATCATAAGATTCAAAGAATATTTTGATATATTACACACATCTTTAGTTTGAGACCATTAAATAAAAGAGCGAGCTCAGTGCTTGTGACCAAAGTGGAGGCATTAAAATGATCGACAAATTATGCTTAAAATGTGGTGCAGCGGATGTGCGGCTCCTTCCTTAACCAGAAATTTCTGTTCGTATCCGTTCTAGATATAGCAAAATCCTTAATAAAAGACGTTTTTCAAGCCCTATACGGCGCAAATCCAAATTAGTTGAGCTTCAGTAAACAAAAATTTACTTCTTAACAACAATTGGGGAAAAGCTAATACTTGTATACTGCTTTACTCTCATTTCCAACACACACTTATCATAATTTTGGAAAGGCCATAATCATATAAATCAACAACATTAGATATGTTATTATTCTAACGAATAAATAAACAAATTATGCATTGTAAAATTAAATAAATAGAAAAAACTTAAGTTACAATGATTTTTACTCTAGATTTAATAAAAGTTAGACATAAACTAAGTTTTGTATTACACTAATTATTGAAATATCATATTAGGTCAAGGTATATATGATGAAAAATATTAGGTCAAAGATTAGTGACAAATTATTTAAAAAGAAAGTATATTTATTTAAATTTTCAAACAAGAAAAAGAAACAATACTACTAATAATACTATAACATATCTAAAATAAATTTTGCATTTTATTTCTCTATTTTTCTTCTTCTTTCAAACATAAGAAAATGAAACACGATCAATATTTTTCTTAGGAATCTCATTCTTAGTCTTTCGCTTCGAAAACATTACTTTCGAGCGAGAATCTATCACTAGAAACAATCTTTTAATCTCAGAAACTATAAGAATAAAGTCTTGCATAAATCCTACCTCTACCCTACCCAAACCCCTTACTTATGAAATTACATTGGATGTTGATGACACTGCAATAATTTGATCAGCCTCATCTTCAATCAAAGACATAAAATAAGGACTTGGAGGTTCACTAGTACTAAATCCAAATGGAGTATTTGTTGTTGAAGTACCTGAATAACTCATCCACAAATCACAAAATGCACCAATAATAAACTTATGAATGTTTTTATCATTATAATTATTCTCCAAATACCAAGCACATATCTCTTTAAGAGACTCCTTCCAATCTTTAATCCCTTGATTTTCTTCAACCATTGTTTCCATATATTTCTTGATATATCCATAAGGATCCGTCAAAGTTACCCTCATAACACCAGGCATTATAACACATGAGTCGTTAAATGGTAGAGACTCGACCATGTTACTACTATCATTATTTGACAATCTTGATGATGACCCTTTAAGAATTGACCCAGTACTTGTTTCCCCATAAGCATCAATCGAATCCATATGTGGTATAACACATGATTCATTAAATGGTGGAAACTCAAGCCTCTTACTACTAGTACTTTTTGAAAAGCCTCTTACTACTAGTATATTTTGACAATTTTGATGATGACACATCAAGAATTGAACTAGTTTTTTCACCTGCTTCGAAAAAAAACCTCTTTTTCCCAATTTTTAGGCCTTCAATGACTTCATCAACCACGTCATCATCAACATTGTTGTAAAATCTTTGAGAGTTGAAAATGTTGTGATTATTTTCATCTCTAATAGAGAGAGTTCTAAGGTTTCCACAATGTGGCAATCTACATAGCATAGGAGAAAAGGAGGTTTTTTTTTGGCTTTTGAAGAGAGAAGAGAACTTCATTTTTATTTTTTTTGGAAAAAATAAAGGGGGGAAGTATTGAAAGTTTGAATGGTGAAAAAAATAATGTGACCTTTTCTCTTTATATAGTTGTTGGAGTTTGATGGTTGGGTTGTGAATATTTAATGAAATTTTCCTCATTTTTTATTGGTGTGGAGATCTCCAAAATGTCATGATAGAGTTTGTTGTTTGAAATTTATGATTTATGGAAGGTTTATTGTAAAATAAATATATATGTAATCTAGTCACATGTTAAATATTCATTTTATTTAATGAATGTTTGACTAAACAAAATATTTAAAAAAGAAAGACATGTTATTTCTGTTGGCATAAGTTTTACTTACATTTATGAAATATGTTACATTTATAAGTTAAATTAAATTGTAAATTGACTTAATTTCAAATCAAAATAAAAGTTTGAATTTTTTCTTGGACTCCAAATTAATTAAAGCCTCTCAATCTACATTGTTGTTGGGTTGTGATGGAATTAAATACTCCAAAAAAATTTATAAATCAAAATTGAATTTTAATAGTAATATAGTGGACGTTTGACCGTTAAAATTCAAAAAAAAAATATTTTTGAAATTCTCAAAACTGGATTTTTGTTTGACCAGATTTTATACTAAAGAATATTTAAAATTTTAAATATACCTTTTAAAAATATGATTTACTCAAAATAGATTGTTGTATGATATCATAGATTAGATCCCATATGCGAGTTATTACATATTATTATAAATATTTATTCACTTTATTTGAAACATTTGAAGTTGAAATTGAAGATGAAGTTTTTTTTTTATATAAATAATAGTTGATTGTATAAATATACTTTTCATTAAAAAAAAAACATGAAATATGATTTAAACACGAAACATAATTTAATGGAATTATTTTTATAAAAATAAAAATTTTAGGATAGATTTGAAAAAGAAAAATGTAATGAAAATGAAAATAAGGTTTTGGGTATTTTCTAAATTTCAAATACAATTTCAAATTTATATTTGAAATTTTCATGACCAAACGACGATTTTCAAACAAAAAAGAGTTATTATTACGCATATTACGTAATTACATAGTAGATACATGATCAGTGCAAATGTTTTATCTACCAAATACCAATATTAGCCAAAATATAAAGGTTTTCAAGAGTTGCATGCTACTTTATTACATATAGAAGCAAAATATTATACGATAGAGGGGCAGCCATAATATATACTAGCAGAAACAAAATAAAGAATAAATTAAAGGGCATTAGAAACACATAATATTATTTACGTGAAAATCTCCTTACTTAAGGAAGTTAAATCATGACCTTCACGTAAAAAAATTCAAAAGCTTCTAGTTGCCAAGCATTGTTCAGAATATAATCTTATGTAACCTAGGAATTGAACTCTTAATTTATTCACATTATTTTTTTTATAATCACTTGACCAGATTATTGAAGCAATTGTAAAGGATCTCAGATTTTAACTAATATTCTAAATGTTTCAAAATGAATCCAAAAAAAATTATTAAGTGGAGCGCTTTACTATGAGCTCCTACTATACTTATTGAAATTCTCAAACGCCTCAAGGCTAGTTAGTTTTTTTGGTACAAAAGGATAGTAATATATTATAATTTAGTATGCATCAGTATAAAGAGTGACAGAGCATGAATAGTGCTAGTATACGGGGAGGAGGATAGGAGTTGATTACAATATTTACTAATACTATTGGATGATATACGCCTAGCACAAAGAGTTTTGACTTTGTTTGCTTCGAATTTTTCGGCTTTGCCTCAAGGCTAATTAATTACTTATGTGAGAAAAGCTCCATTTATTTTGGAGGGACTCACATGAGATACAACAAGAAAAAAGAATGTTTGCATTATTTCCGTATTAATTAAGTTATGATATTATTGAACATTTAATTTTTTACTGTTCTTTTGATTTAAAACATGACGTGTAATTAATAGTAAAAACATATTGGTTTTACGAGAGACTGAGGTAGCTCGAACAAGTATTAGATATGACACGATGCAACTTCAACTTATCGAAAACATGACCTAAAATAGGAGGTTATGGAGAATACAAATTAGGGTAAGAGGTTAGCTAGATAGTTGAGTGTTGTCTCGTTTATGCTTTTATACTATTAGTTGTACTATTAATATTCATGATAGTACTATTATGTTTTCTAACCCCTATACGACGCGAATCCAAATTAATTGAGTCTAAGTAAACAAAAAATTACTTCTCAAAGAAAAAGCTAATACGTGCTAACTGCTTTACTCTCATTTCCAACACTCTTTATCATAATTTTGGAAAGGCCATAATCATATAAATCAACAACATTAGATATGTTATTATTGTAACGAATAAATAAATTATGCATTGTAAAATTTAAATAAATAGAAAAAACTTAAGTTACAATGCTTTTTACTCTAGATTTAATAAAAGTTAGACATAAACTAAGTTTTGTATTACACTAATTATTGATATATCATGTTTGGTCAAGGTATATATGATAGAAAAATATTAGGTCAAAGATTAGCAACAAACTTCAGAATTGATTTCTATTTTTTTTGTAGCGAAAACCGCGGAGTAACACAACTAACATTATTAAAAAAGAAAGTATATTTATTTAATTTTTCAAACAAGAAAAAGAAACAATACTACTAATAATACTATAATATATCTAAAATAAATTCTGCTTTTTATTTCTCTATTTTTTTCTTCTTTCAAACATAAGAAAATGAAACACGATCAATATTTTTCTTAGGAATCTCATTCTTAGTCTTTCGCTTCGAAAGCATTACTTTCGAGCGAGAATCTATCACTAGAGATAATCTTTTAATCTCAGAACAAGCTATAAGAATAAAGTATTGCATAAATCCTACCCCTACCCTGCCCAAACCCCTTACTTATGAAATTACATTGGATGTTGACGACGCTGCAATAATTTGATCAGCCTCAGCTTCTATCAAAGACATAAAATAAGGACTAGGAGGTTCACTAGTACTAAATCCAAATGGAGTATTTGTTGTTGAAGTACCAGAATAGCTCATCCACAAATCACAAAATGCACCAATAATAAACTTATGAATGTTTTTATCATTATAATTATTCTCCAAATACCAAGCACATATCTCTTTAAGAGACTCCTTCCAATCTTTAATCCCTTGATTTTCTTCAACCATTGTTTCCATATATTTCTTGATATATCCATAAGGATCCGTCAAAGTTACCCTCATAACACCAGGCATTATAACACATGAGTCGTTAAATGGTAGAGACTCGACCATGTTACTACTATCATTATTTGACAATCTTGATGATGACCCTTTAAGAATTGACCTAGTACTTGTTTCCCCATAAGCATCAATCGAATTCATATGTGGTATAACGCATGATTCATTAAATGGTGAAAACTCAAGCCTCTTACTACTAGTACTTTTTGATAATTTTGATGATGACACATCAAGAATTGAACTGGTTTTTTCATCTGCTTTGAAAAAAAACCTCTTTTTCTCAATTTTTAGACCTTCAATGACTTCATCAACCATGTCATCATCAGCATTGTTATAAAATCTTTGAGAGTTGAAAATATTGTGATTATTTTCATATCTAATAGAGAGAGTTCTAAGGTTTCCACAATGTGGCAATCTACATAGCATAGGAGAAAAGAAGGGTTTTTTTTGGTTTTGAAGAGAGAAGAGAACTTCATTTTTATTTTTTTTGGAAAAAATTAAGGGGGGAAGTATTGAAAGTTTGAATGGTGAAAAAATAATGTGACCTTTTCTCTTTATATAGTTGTTGGAGTTTGATGGTTGGGTTGTGAATATTTAATGTAATTTTCCTCATTTTTTATTGGTATGGAGATCAACAAAATGTCATGATAGAGTTTGTTGTTTGAAATTTATGATTTAAGGAAGGTTTATTGTAAAATAAATATATATGTAATCTAGTCACATGTTAAATATTCATTTTATTTAATGAATGTTTGACTAAACAAAATATTTAAAAAGAAAGACATGTTATTACTGTTGGCATAAGTTTTACTTACATTTATGAAATATGTTACATTTATAAGTTAAATTAAATTGTAAATTGACTTAATTTCAAATCAAAATAAAAGTTTGAATTTTTTCTTGGACTCCAAATTAATTAAAGCCTCTCAATCTACATTGTTGTTGGGTTGTGATGGAATTAAATACTCCAAAAAAAATTATAAATCAAAATTGAATTTTAATGGTAATTTAGTGGACGTTTGACCGTTAAAATTAAAAATATATATATTTTTGAAATTTTCAAAATTGGATTTTTGTTTGACCAGATTTTATACTAAAGAATATTTAAAATTTTAAATATACCTTTTTAAAATATGATTTATACGTCTCAATTTCTAAAAACTAGCAAAATCACCCAACTCAACGTAATTACCTCAAAGCTTGACATACAATCAAATTTGCTCTAAAAAGTAATATCTCAAAATAAATTGTCGTATGATATCATAGATTAGATCCCATATATGAGTTATTACATATTATTATAATTATTTATTCACTTTATTTGAAACATTCGAAGTTGAAATTGAAGATGCAGAAGTTGTTTTTTTATAAATAATAGTTGATTGTATAAATATACTTTTCATTAAAAAAACATGAAATATGATTTAAACATGAAACATAATTTAATGGAATTATTTTTATAAAAATAAAATTTTTTGGATAGATTTGGAAAAGAAAAATGTATTGAAAATGAAAATAAGGTTTTGGGTATTTTCTGAATTTCACAATTTCAAGTTATATTTGAAATTTTCATGACCAAACTACAATTTTCAAACAAAAAAAAAGTTATTATTACGCATACTATGTAATTACATAGTAGATACATGATCAATGCAAATGTTATAGCTACCAATATTAGCCAAAATAGAAAGGTTTTCAAGAGTTGCAGCCATAATGTATACTAGCAGAAAAAAAATAAAGAATAAATTAACGGACATTAGAAACACATAATATTGTTTATGTAAAAACCTCCTTACTTAAGGAAGTAAAATCATGACCTTCACGTAAAAAAATTCAAGAGCTTCTAGTTGCCAAGCAATGTTCAGAATATAATCTTCTGTAACCTAGGAATTGAACTCTTAATTTGTTCACATTATTTTTTTTATAATCACTTGAATGTTCTTAATTTGAACAGATTATTGAAGCAATTGTAAAGGATCTCAGATTTTAACAAATATTGTAAATGTTTCAAAATGAATCCAAAAAATATTATTCAGTGGAGCTTTACTATGAGCTCCTACTATACTTATTGAAATTCTCGAACGTCTCTAGGCTAGTTAGTTTTTGGTATAAAATGATAGTAATATATTATAATTTAGTATACATCAGTACAAGAGTGTCACACCCCAAATCCAGATGTGATGGCACGTGTCCATTTCCCACCAGACACGTCAGCCTAACCTAACCACAACGATAGAGAAGTAGAAATACGAGAATAAAAGATAATAAATAAGCGGAAGACTTTAATTAAGACTCAACACTACCCAGAATTTGGTTGTCACATGTACAAACCTCTAAATACAAAATTCGAATAAAAATATACAAGTCTCAGAGTATAGTTCTCGAATAGAACAAAACTGAAAGTAAAGATAATTCAAGGGCACGCCTGGAATGAACTGCTACCTCTCGAGTATGTCCCGAAGCTCAATCTGCTAAAGAAAATACTAAGCCGAATCTGAGAGAGCTGTCAACCTACACAATTGTGTAGAAGCAAGGGTGAGTACCGAAAACCACAGGTACTCGCAAGTAACTCTAAACTAAGCAAAACTAGCAGCTACAAACAACTCCTTTCAATCCCAACCGAACCACCGAAACTTCAATCTAGCAGCAAACCAACCAACCTATACTAAACAGATCATATTCAACAGCCAGAACCAACAGTAT
>NW_006238934.1:2961890-2988845 GCF_000226075.1 Solanum tuberosum | reverse complement strand
TGCTAGAATCGACGAAAATCCGATTCGAGTCTCGAAACTCCAAATGACTCGAAATAGCACTTTAAACCAAACTTTAACTCTTAAAAACTCAACTTTCCAAAAAATCAACTTTTCATCAATTTTCCTCCAAACCAACTTCGAAAATACAACAATTAGGACTCGGGGCAACTATCGGGAGGGGTAAAACAGTCATTTTATGAAAATTTCCAAAAATGACCTTTAGGGTCATTACAAAGAGAGTGGTGAAGCATGAGTACGGCTGGTATGCGAGGAGGAGGGTAGGAGTTGATTACAATATTTATTAATACTATTGGATGATATACGCCTAGCAAAAAGAGTTCTGACTTTGTCTACTTTGAATTTTTCGACTTTGCCTCAAGGCTAGTTAATTACTTATGTGAGAAAAGCTCCATTTAATTTGGAGGGACTCACATGAGATACAACGAGAAAAAAGAATGTTTGCATTGTTTCCGTATTAATTAAGTTATAATATTATTGAGCATTTAATTTTTTACTGTTCTTTTGATTTAAAACATGACGCGTAATTAATAGTAAGAAATTATTGGTTTTATGAGAGACTGCGTAATTAATAGTAAGAAATTATTGGTTTTACGAGAGACTGCGGTAGGTCGAACAAGTATTAGATATGACATGATGCAACTTCAACTTACCGAAGACATGACCTAAATAGGAGGTCATGGAGAATACAAATTAGGATAGGAGGTTAGCTAGATAGTTGAGTGTTGTCTCGTCTATGCTTTTATACTACTAGTTGTACTATTAATCATGATGGTATTACTCTTGTAATTAAGAGATTGTATTATTTGTGGTTTGTTTTACGGTTTGATTATAGTCTTATCTATAATGATTATTGTTTATGATGATTTGTTAGGTTATCTATAGTATTCCGTCATGACTTTCTTCATTTCAGTTATTTGTTTTTGTATGTTGCTTTGGATTGTCTTTTTTCTTGAGCAGAGGGTCTATTTGAAACAATATATATCTCTACTTTTAAGGTAATGGTAAGGTCTGCATTGTCTTTTTCTTAAGCAGAGGGTTTATCCGAAACAGTATCTCTACTTTTAAGATAATGGTAAGGTCTGCGTTTACTCTATCCTCCTCCTCTTTTAGCTTTTTCGGCTCGGACATCTTCATACTAACGAGTATTTAGCCAAGTGTTATCTAGTTATAAGTATTCAACATCTGATTCTAAGCTAAATAATTTAGTTAGATAAGGAAATTGAGTAATCCGTCCTGACAACGACACTAATGTATCCCCATTTCAATTTATTTGTCTTATTTCTATTTTTAGTTTATTTAAAAAAGAAAGAATGACACTTTCCTTGCACCCAACCCCCTAATGACATAGTTAAAACTACAAAATTCAAAAAGCATTTTGATACATTAGGCATATCTTTAGTTTAGAACCATAAACTAACCGCTACAATGTACATGCCTCCTAGAAGAGAAGAGCAAACAAGAAAAATGCACGGTTACAAAAAAGAACATAAAAGAAGATATATTTCTTCATGTTAAGAAATTTTCAAATTAAGCAGCTAACAACAAAAACTTACTTCTCAACGCCAAATGGGGAAAAGCTAATACCTACCAAGCAAAACAAAATCATCATCATCCAAAACTTGGACATCTCTTTCCCCTATAAAGTTTTCCCGTCCGATTTCCTTGACAATCTTCACAAACACCTCTCTCTTTGCCCTTGTAAGTGGAACATATGGAAGGCGGAAGACAGGCCTCACAACTCCGAGTTGAGCTAAAGCTGTATTTAGAGCAATGGGGTTTGGTTCATGAAACAACCATTCAACCAATGGCATTACCTTTGAGTTCAAAGCAGGGTTCTTTCCTCCAAACATTAGTTCACGCATCAGACCAGGAACCAAGTTGCTGGTAACAGAAATAACTCCTGCAGCACCATGATCCCACCTTGAGTCGTGGCATTCATCATCATTCCCACTCCACACGACCAAACCATTACTTGTATACTGCTTCACTCTATCATTTCCAACACACTCTTTGACACCGGCAAGATTAGGGCTCTCTGCTAATGTCTGAATTACACGTGGAGGAATGTCTTGACCAGTTCGTGATGGCACATTATAAATGATAGTAGGGCCCATAGGGAGCACACTTTCAAAGTGAGAAATCATACCCTCTATGGAGGTCTTCCCATAGTAGGGATTAATGTGAAGAGCTGCATGCATACCTACAGCAAATCCCTGTTCTGTCGCATGGATTGCTTCCCTCGTGGAGTTACTTCCGGTGTTCCCAATGACTTTGATTGATCCTCCAAAACAGTTCACTGTGTGACCAATGAGCATGATGTGTTCATCCCAGCTCATCAATTGACCTTCACCTGTAGTGCCACCAACAATCACACCCTCAGCGCCATTTTCGATTTGCAAATTTACCAAGGCGTCATATGCCTCAAGATCGAATCTTCCATCTGGTAGATATGGGGTTTTGATTGCAGTAATCAACCGAAGTGCTTTTATGTCCTCGGCAAAAGTCCTGCATAAGAGAAGGTAAAATGAATTTATGTTAACGTTGTGTTTGCATGTATCTCTTATAAATTTCCTTGATGCTGATACTCACTTACTAGCTGTTTGCTTAAACTAAAAGGGAAAACTTTGTCCATTTGCAACACATCGATTGCTGCTAATACCTCATCACAATAAGATGATAATGAATGCAGATAGTTCTTAATACTGATTATTCACAGATGAACCATTCATCAAATCACACACACAAAGAGATGATAAAACTATGCTCAAGGAACCACCCCTGCTTTCTAATCTCTTTTTCTGTAATATGTTTTATGAACATTGAATCTTCCAACAACAAATTGCATTATCTCCTACAACTAAATCAATTCTGATGGTCAACATACTTTTCTTTTGTAAGTAAAATTGGTGAATATACAACATTCTTCCTTCTATCATCTCACCTAACACTTACCTCAAATAGAATTAAAATATCCTTTCCTCTAAAATCCCCAATAACCTGTGTTTTTCCTAAAATTTTCGCCTTTGACAACTACTGCAATAATCATAGTTGCCACGTTGCGATTTGCTTGTGTTGAAGAACTGAAATGAACCCGAAAACGCCACTACATTCCAATTATACACAAGCAATATTCTGTATACTTCAACCAGTCAATTGAGCAACACATAACTAACATGCGATTTCCTCAAACCAAACCAATTCAGAACAGTAAGAACACCAAATGAAAAGAAAAAACTTATTTATATCCAAGATCACATTTTTATCTCCAAATCAACTCTGTAAGCGGATATTACCTATTTTTAACTTCATAACTACGCATTGGGAGGTGGAAACTTGGAATTACAGCTGCTCTCGGTGACCTCCATACTGCAGTTCTCCTGCTAACAACCAACAGGAACAATAATCATTTCACAGCACATACTTTTATCACGCAAATTATGGCTTTTTATAAATGTACAAGCTAAGAAAGTGTACCAAAAGAAATCATCTTATCACTCAGCAATTTTTATATGTATTGATCTCCAGCAACATACCTCTTTGTTCCGGCAGCTTCAACGCCAAAATGGCAGCGACCTATAACTGATGATGACATTTTTCCCTGCCGGATATGCATATTTCCGATGTGAGACTCAGAAATCTATAACATTGCAAGCTGGAAATGGTACGATTTTGTACAAATTTGAAATAAAAATCCAAAAAAATCGCAAAAACTTACTACTATTAGGGTTCGTACAGCTCAGAACAAACCTCAACAGTTGTAATCCTATCCTTCTGGGCTTGAAACCAGCTAAGTGTTAAAGGGGAAAAATGAGCGGCTTACAGAGGTTTAGGGTTCATTTGATTTGTTGCTGAAAGAGAAAAGGGTCGGGTCTTGGGATTGGGAATTAGAGAAGTGGGCCGGGTTTGGGAGATTTTTGGGCTAGAATTGTTTGGGCCAAATATGATTTGTGAGTCTGGCTTTGGATTAAAACAAAGGGAAAATTGTATGAAATAACAAACTATTAATTCAAATTAAATGTTATAGCCATAGTTTTTTTTTATTTGTAATTCGCAGCAAACATTTCATTTTTTAGTCATCTTATTTGTATAGCGAAATATATAAATAGACTGAAATATACAAATGCAGGATCCATTTGTATATCGAAACATACAAATGCAGGATCCATTTGTATATTTCAATATACAAATGCAGGACCCATTTGTATACCGAAATATACAAATAGACCCAAATGCATATTTTTTTATGTATATGTATACCGAAATATACAGATTAATAGTTATAACAAACATAAAGTTTGCTATGGAACGAAATTATACAAACTATAGTCTATAGCTATAGCATACAAATATGATTTTTATGTTTGCTAAACCTAAAATTTACTCATATATAATAGTACGGTGGAACCCTCCATCAAATAGACTTTAACCCGATACAATATTTGGTGGTGGTCATGGATAAAGGAAGTTTTGACCAAAATAAGCTATTTTAAAAATCAATTCACCAAACTAATACGCTTTTTAAATTTTTTACAAAAGTAGTATAAACGTACTTCATGGTAACGTTTTAGGATATTATAAAGTGAGAAAGAAAGCATAAATAACGTATTTAAGAGGGAATTTTACAAATTCGAGCTTTCAATACATAGGTATAGTGTTTTGAAACTGGCATCATTATCAATCCCTCGAATTCTTCTCCATCAGTTGGCCACATTTTTTTATTGTTATCGATCAACGATTTTTTTTCAATAATTTTATTAACGTACCTTTCTTCCTTATTGCTGTGAAAGTTCATTAAAATACATAGCCTTTTCTAGTCAGGAATTTAGGATCATGCTAGTTGCTGAAGAAATTTTTAATTCTAATCATGAAAAGTAGTCGTTTTTATTCAATTTTGATTCACCATGAAGACATAAGGTATTCCACGTGTGATTTTTTTTTTCTTGTTTTGATGTGTATAGAACGGTAAAAAAACATATTTCAACAAATCAAAATCACATAAAAATAAATAAGTTGACACTTATTTTAATACTTAGTACATACATTAAAGAATCCAAAAATAATTACATATTAGTGTGTGTAATTTGTGTATAAACTGGATTTAAGAATTAGACTAAACTTTAGCCGATGTATATATTGGTAAATATTTGACATTGAGGACCAAAATATGTGGTTAGATAATTATACTTTTATGAAATTATTTTATAAAATAATCTCATGTTATATCCTAATTTCAAATGCATATAATTTATTTCTGAGCAGTTAAATTTATTATTTCATCAATCTTAATTTATTTATATGACTCATTTTTTTTTCTTTTTAAGCAATTTCGAAAATATAAGAATAATGTCATTTTTTTATATTTTTGATAATAATTTAATTTTAAAATATTCGTTTTATCCTTATCTACCTCTATGATTAGTGTTTGGATATAAATTCTATAAGTTCCCTTGAAACTTTGACAAAAGGGTTTCCCTGAGAAAATATGAATCAAATTTCGCAGTTACCGGCGGCAACTAATATGGATCGAATTTCGCCGGCGGCACGTAATTTGGATCGAATTTCGCAGTTACCGGCGGGAATGTTAGAGCACATCTTGTCTTTCCTTCCTTTTGAAGAAGCTGCACGAATGAGTGGAGTATCAACGACTTGGAAAAATGCATACAGTTCACTCCCCTGTTTAAATTTTGAGAGGTATTTTTTAGACAAGCCAATAGAAAAACTTGTGAATGCTGTGGATCCAATTCTAACTTATCGGAAAAATCAAAAGGTTTCTGTAGAAAAGTTTTCGCTACGCATAAATCAACAATGGAGTAGTCTGTTTTCTAATTGGATTGATACACTCGTAGATTGTAAGATCAAAGAGTTAAACCTAGTTTTAAGATCAACCAGAACTGGATACACGAAATTGCCTGAGGCAATTTTTAATGCCAAAGCACTAAAAGTGTTGAAATTGAGTGAATTTCATATTGAATTGCCATCTAATAGTACTATTATGTTTTCATCATCTTTGCGAGAGTTACACCTTCAATCTGTATATTTCGACGAGGAGTTTATGCAAGCTTTATGCACAAGTTGTATCAATTTAGAGGTTTTCATGGTGCGGGGCTTGAAAGGGGTTACTAGATTTCAAACTAGTTTACCTAAATTGAAAAAGCTACAGGTGACAGCGTATTATTCTAAATTACGATTTGTTGATATTAGATCACCTAATATTGAAGATCTTGACGTCTATGGCTCCAACCTCTGCTCCGACTACTTTAAGAGTGAGAGTGATCTAAATGTAGTTATTATTACTAACTGTTGCAAAGCCCTTAAGAGTTTGCAGCTCAATGGCCTCAATGGTGTTGCCATGACCCAAAAATGGTTTGACGAAATTTTTACCTGCCTTCAGAATATAGAGAAGTTGGATTTAGGTGATTGCAACATGTTAAAGACTGTGAAAATCTCAGGCGTCTTTCTCAAACAGCTGAGAGTATATCGTTGTGATAATGTGATTACTATTGAATTAGACACTCCTAATTTGATAGAGTTCTCGTATGATTGTTCTTCATTGCCGAATTTGAAACTAAAAGCTTCAGCTTCATTGGAAGCCAATATCAAATTCGACTCAGAAGGAGGAGAAACCCCTAACAGTGATTGGTACTCTAAGCTCGTGAAATTTCTTGATAACTTCAATCATTCCATGGCTCTTGAATTAACATGCAAAAGTGAAAAGGTATGTCCCAGAAATTCTTTAACTAGCTAGTTAATACTATATTGTTATGGATTTCTCAAAAGTTGCTTCTTTTTGCTAATACAGGGGCTAGTTATACCAAAAGACGTGAGAGAACACTTGTTTCCTCCCCTTTATGGAACTAATCACGTGAAAGTACACATTCATAATCCATTGATAAGTTATTCAGTTGTAGATATTCTTGATGGTATTTTCTGGCTTTCTCCTCAATTGGACACCCTATCTTATTCCAAATTCGACTTGAACACCCTTGAGGTAAATACTTTTATCTTTCAAAGGCACCGACTCCCTTAGTGGGATTTCACTAGGTATGTTGTTGTTGATGATGATGATGATTGAAAATTATGCTTCGTAATCACTCAAACTGAACTTCCTGTTGATCTGTTCCAGCACGCATATACACTGTTGCTATCGAGCATTAATTAACCCTCTCTAATATTGATTTCATGATTATTCTTCATGAAGACAGTTTTTATCTTTATTCTTCTTCAATAGTTACTGAGTTTTCTGGTTTTACAGTTTTCATATGAAGATGCATTAGGTGAAGATGAGAAGTTTTGTTGTACATCTCAACCTTGGAATTGTTGGAGGCATAAGTTAAAGCAAGTCAGAATACACAACTTTAAACATAAGGAAGAAAAACAGAAGTTGAAAAACTATTTTTCCACAAACACAGATATCTTGGAGATAATTGAGGTTCCCCCGGCACACATTGACCTAGAATCCCCTGGGAACAAGTACATACCTAAATGTCCATGTCCCAATTGTTCCTCAGATTAATTTTGTAGAATTACATGCTTGGTTTGTATAGGGGATTTAATATCTAGTTCTGGCATTTAGCTGGCTTAGGTTTTTTCCCCCCTTCCAGCAGAGCAATAAGCTAGGTTTTGTTTTTAGGAAGATTTTATGTTAGACATTAAACTCTTATCTCATAGCATGAAGAATTGTTTACTTCATTTGGAAGCTTTCTTATATTTCGGCGAACAGTGCCTTCTCAAACCTTAAAATGCTGTTCTTCCTACTTTTGTGGTGTTTACTTTTTTTGATATTGAAGCTCTCAGAGCAAACCAATATTTAGAGGTTGTTTCCGATAGACCTTCGACTCTTCTTGTGCTCTACTAATATGTTCATAATAATAGTGCTAATGAGGAAGTCATGAAGGTTACTGATTAAAATATGTTGTGGCTTTGGCATATTTTAATTAGATCAGTTAATCTTGATGGCAATATCTGTGACTTCCCTTATCAAGTTTTAGTTCACTCTTGTGCTCTGTCATTTGCACAAGCAATTGCAGTAAAGAGAATTAGTGTTTGGATTATCTCATTAAGATATGTTTATGGTTTAAAAAATGAAGAAGGTAAGGTTTTAAGTTTGTGTTGTAGCTGATTATCTAAGCTTTTGGCTTTAGCTAATACCTTTTCTTAAGAAGACTTTATAATATTTAAATTTGTATTTCATTCCTCAAAGTTTCCTTATCCCTGGTGTCATGTAGCTTTGATATTTTACTGCAATTCATAGTGATTTTTGAAACTATTACAACAACAAACATACTCAGGTTGTGTTCGGAATATTTTTCCAATTTTTTCATGTTAAGTTGGTTAAATATTTGTAAAATATATTCTTTAGGAAACCAAGCTCCTTTAAAAAATAAGGAATATGACTTTCCTAATGAAAGCAGGGAAAACAAGCTCATTACTCACCTTCCATATTAATTGTGTCATCCCCACCGATTCATATCATCTTTTTGAAGTGCTGATTCTAAATGAAAAAACGAGATTTATAGCAATATTTCTTTTCAAAAATGTACATATTTGTTTTCGGATACAAAATTGGTGTGTTCCACAAACCAATTATTGTAATATACAACAATAATATACTCAGTGTAATAAGATAGTAACATATTCCAAATAGTGATTTATCCCCCTCAAAGATAATGATTTGGGTCCAACACGTTAAGTTACCAGTGTAACTATGCATACAATATGCATGTAAACTTTTACACAAATCTCAGTGTCAAGAGCTAATTACATCTTATTTCTACTCTTTTTTAGATTACGAAAATCCCTTAAATTTGGAAGGATCCGAATACATCCTAAAATGTCTCGATACCTCATGTCTCAGTTTCGGACGCATCGCTCAATATCCCGATACGCCGCATATCAATTTCAAATACATCACCCCTATACATCACATTAAGTGATATATCCGATTGATACATCGCGTAAAATGGTATATCCGAGAATAGGAGAGAGTAGGAATTTTAGTAATTTTTTCAAATGGTAGAGAATTTTAGAGAATATGGTAAAATAAGTTGTGCATTTAGGTAATTTTTCCATCGGGGCTATGATTGCTCAAGAAATCTCTTTTCAATTGAGAAACACAAAACAAGATCATTACGTTCCATTATCGGCGTAACTATGCAGATGCAAAGAAAGAAGACGGGGGCTCCAATTGCTCAAGACATCTCATCTCTTTTCAACCGAAAAACACAAAACAAGATCATTACGTTCCATTTTTAGTAAAATAGTGAAGGATATAAGACAAAATTAAGTTAATAAAATACAAAGCGAAAAGGGCGTAGGAGGAGAAAAAAAGATTCAGACAGCACAAGAACCTATTACTCATAATATTTGACACACATTAATCAAACAGCACACTGTGGCAAAGTTCATAAAGGATGAAAGCAAAAGTGATCAAGAAGCCCTTAAAGGCGGCACTCCCCGTAGTAAATTTTTAAACTTCCAATGTCATGACACAGCAGCACAAGTTTGGATTTGCGCTAGAAATAGGTGCCTTCCGGGGGCTGAACTAGCTTGCGATTGTGAGGAGAAGCCATCTCCTTTTTCAGCTGAACCAGTATGTCTTCCATGGTGTACTCTCGCTGCCAATTTGAAAGTAAAGTAAACTTTTTTGGTTCCACCTGTATCAACAACACACAGTTGGTTCATCAATTTATTAAGCAACAGGACAAGCGGGAGCAAATACAAAACAGAAGTCCAGAATGTTGTCAAGATCGAAAGCCAAACTTGAAAATATCATATTGCATTTATAGCGACTAAACGTGAATTGACAAGGATGCTTGAGCCAAGCAATGAAAATTTTGGGAAATATAACAGAGAATTAATTTGGACATCAAAAGTAAATCAACACAAGAAATGTAATCACAATTCTACTAGTAATATTTTTCATGATCAATTTTTGTGCGTCTCAGCAACCCCTAGACAAATATCTTTATCCCAGAGCATAATACATTTAATCGATACTTCCTATCTTCTATGATTTCTTATACATGTAATGTTACAAGAAGGAATTACCACGCAAGTTCTAAATTCTACAATAGCAAATTACTATGCAAGTTCTAAATTCCACAATAGCAAGCCAAAATCATATTATCGACATAATATTTTGGATTTCCAGGTACCATTGTGATAACGCAGTGTCACATAAATTTTCTCCATGACAAAAATGGCATTCCATTCTACCAAATACCAATACAATAATAGATTGCTTACCACTCCTGTCTCATGGTTGACACACGTCATGTTAACTCGAGAATGGAAGCGGACACTTGGTGGCTTCTCTGGATAATCTTTATCACAGAATAACTTCAACTGATAAATGCGACCTTCATGAACGGACTGGAAACATGGAAAATTAGCCTTTAATAATTAAAGAAATAAGAATACAATAATAAGGATGGAAAAGAAGTTAAAGTCATAGTAAACAAGCAATTGAATAGTCCTGGGGAATTATTCAAATAACTAATAGAAAATATATTAAAGATTTCATTTGCCTACAACAAAGCCATATTAAAATCGAACTTAGAGATGGCTGGAACTAGGAATGAGAAAAGAATGCTCTAACATTGTGAGGACCAATAATGGTGCCAGTCCAGGACCGCATATAGATATCATCTCCATCATCCATCCCATAGCTTACAGTCCCATCTCCAATACCCTTTTCACCGCGTTCAAGTTCCTCAAGTAATCTGAAATTCCGAGGGACTGCAAAGAATTAAAATTTTGGTAAGTGAAGATTCACAAAAGGTAAACCAAGAATCCATAACGTTGCAGATGGTTCCAACCCCCAAGTAGATGTGAAGGGATAAATGACAGTACAAAAAACATATATCTAACATTTTAGCAAAATGTTTGTTCACAAGGGATAAGACAGGAAAATGGTGAAAGAACGGAGAACTCGAGAAGACGCTTTCTTTCTTTGTGGAGGAAGTAAGAGAGGTGAGACAGTTTCAACAGTTTTCCATGCATGAATACAAAAGAAGAACCAAATCTGCATGAAGTTCTGATGGTGCCCACAAGAACATTGCAATGTCATTCTGCAATAGAGTTATAGTCCTTGGTATATTCTTATCACCACATTCTTGTAAGATAAGAATGTGTCACCATGCCTTAAGGTATAAGGTGATGGTCAAACCACTATGTTGTATGGGGTGGAGTGTTGGCCGGTCAAAAATTGGCACAAGATAAGGGAGGCAATGCTATGATGGTTCGGGCATGTGAGGAGAAGATGCATTGCTGCCCCAGTGAGGAGGTGTGAGAGTTGACTATAGTAGGTATAAGGAGAGGTAGAGGTAGACAGAATAAATCTTCGGGGGAGGTGATTAGACAGTACATGACACATTTAAAGCTTACCAAGGACATGACCCTGGATAGAAGACATAAAAGTCTCTAGGGTAGAAGGTTAGTAGGTAGTCGAGCGTGTCTAATTCCCTTTTCAGTTTTGTTAGTATTACTCTCCTACTATCTTATTCTTTGAATTTAGTATGACCTATTGTTTTGTTTTCTTCAGTTACCATATTATTTGTTGTTGCTATTGTTCTCTTCTTCTTTATATCTTCTTTACATACTCGTTGTTTTATATACTTCACTTGAGTCGGCGGTCTATTGGGAACAACCTCTCTACCATCACAAGTTAAGGATAAGTCTGCATATACACCACCCTCCCCTACACTGGGTTTGTTGTTGTTGATACAACTTAGGACCCTCCAAATACAGTGATAGAAGCTACCACAAGTTGGACATAGAAAATGAACAAAAAGAAGAAAGAGATCAACTCAACTTTGTTGTTTATGATAATAAAGGATTAACAGAACTTCTGAAGGAGCTGAAAGTCTACTATGGAGAGTTAAAGCTCTCTTCTGTTCAATTTGTAATTTTTTATGTGAAGAAAATATTCCACTTTGTATAATAGTTGCTGGATTTTTGGGAGGCTTATCTCCAAACTTTCTGATTTATGTAAAGTGACAATGTCTTGGTGCGATATCACCGCAAAGACCTGTCCTTAGCTTTGCCCCCTCTAAGGAACGTAAAAAACATTAGTTTATTTTCTTTGCTCACTTCCTTTCTGACATAGACGTATCCTTGTTGTGAAATTGATTGAAGAACATAAAAAAGCAACTTGGGATGGTGGGGCTCAAATATGCAAACCCCTTGTTAAAACTATTATCATGCCAAAAGAATCAATAAATATATTATCAGACTTTTACTCTCAAGTTAAGTGTAAAGCATAAAAATCCAGACGGATTTTAGGTGTTGAGCTGAAACTTCGTTTCAATAGTTTATGAGCTCTAATGATAGTACATCCAACAATCATCAGCATGGAAGAACAGCCAGAGAATTTTTTATTTATAAAGAAATCAGGTCAACAATTATGTGTAGTTGTTTACACAGTGGACTTCCTCATTTTCCTAAATAGCAATCAAAATCCACGATTTGGCTGATGCAACATAACAAACTGAAACTGTATCAGCTACAACTAAAACAAAGCGACTAATTGGTAGGAAACAGGACAGAACAGTCTACGTAGAATCATTACCATGTTAAGCTCTGGCAAAGATAACATGCACAACAGATATGAATGTCCTCAACCCTCGCACTCCCTCACATTGGGGAGGGGGAACTTAAGTGCTGCTCTAAAGGAGGAGCAAATAAAATATCCTCAATACCAATCAGACATCGACTTGTTTATGATGCAAGCACATAAATAATTCAAATACTCTATATGACAGATCATGTATAAACTCATTAAGTTTAGCTTCATATTTTTACAATAAATTTTTTTTAACACTGACCGGGAAAAACTGACTAGAAGATATCGACACAAATATAATCCCCTATCATTGTCCTAAGGCCAATTCAAAATTGAACATTGTAGGATCTGGAAATCTATGATGAGTGTAAGACCACTATTTACAATAACATCCATTCAAGTATCAAAGATGTACAAACACACCAAAATAGAGCTATCGAAGCAGGAAAAAGACCAACTTTAACCAATACCTCACGCAAAATAAAGCTCAATTGATGACAACTTTCATGTTAATTGCCAGTGAACATAAAAGCTAGCAACAACAAACTCAAAACACACTGCCTTTAGCTCAACCTGTTTATACATATATAAACACAAACAGAAAAGAAACATCACATAAAGAAGAAGACGCAGTTGTCCTTACTTAAGGCCCTCCCAACCACAAGGGTCTATCATACGCGGCCTTACCCTGCATTACTGCAAGAGGCTGTGTCCACAACTCAAACATGTGACCTCTTGATCACGTGACAACAACTTTACCAGTTACACCAAAGCTCCCCTTCCCCGCTGTCCTTGCTTGAGGCCAGCCCGACCACAAGGGTCTATCATACGCAGCCTTACCTTGCATTACTGCAAGAGGCTGTGTCCACAACTCCTCTTGATCACATGACAACAACTTTATTGTTACACCCCTTTGCAGATATCCTTACTTAAATCCTAAATCTACTACATATTTCAATCCACTCACTACAATTACTGAATTCACTACACATCAATCAAAAAAGTCCGAAAAATAGAAAACCCCACATAATAAAAAAACAAGATTTCAAAGTTGTAATCTTTGATAACAAGAATAACACTCATATAAACATAAACCATGCAATAAAGATGTGAAATTTAAACAACCCATGATCAGATTTGACACAACAAAACTCATAGCAGAACAACAAGAGATTTGGGGATGTAAAAATTGACTCACCCACAACACTAGATCCTCCTGAACCAAGAGTCATAGCTGACTATTTCAAAAAAAAAAAAAAAGGATTTCTTGGGATTCGTGCAGAGATCGATTAGGAAAAAGGAGAAGAAGCAGAAGATGGATGAAAAAAAAGAAGAGGCAGCAGAGGTAAAGTCAAGAGAAGAGGCAGAATCTAATGGAGAAAAAACGCAATAAAGGGCCAAAAAAGAAAGAAAAAAAAGGAATAAAGAGGTGAAATTATAATTGGTAGGAAAATAAAAATGAAAATTTCTCAAAAAACTTTCCAAATAAAGGAATTTTTTTATAAAAATAAATAGAAGGAGAACAAAAAATTAGGGTAGATGTATAATTACTTGAAAATGTAGAGAAAATATTTCATGCATTTTTCATAATTAAAGATACAATTGATCTTCAATGTATTTTTCACATTCTTTCAATCATATTTTATAAAGAATTTTTTTTAAAAAGCACTAAATCATCAGTATTATTAATACATCTTATTTAGTAATTTTTATACGCTTTATCAAATGAATTCTAAATTTTATAGGTATATTTTTACTCCTATATTCTTATTTGAAGTGTACGTATATATTATCTCAGAAGAATATGCTATTCATCTTGAATTTGAATATGTGTCATCATGTCATGATCCATTCAAAAGGGTTATGACCATCACTATGAGTGTTGTCGAATAAGAGGATCGAGTTGAATTTGAGAAATAATTTTTTTTACCTAAAATAGCTTAATTATCACTTTTTTCTTCTTATAAAAGAAATGTATTTTAATGATAGTATTCTATTTGTGTATGTTATCTCAGTCGTGTATTTGAAATTCAAGACTTTAACTTCAAGGGAAGACATAAATATTTCTTTTTTTTTCTTTTTTGTGATAATTAAATTGTTGAATTTTGGTCAACCTTCCTTTGCTTTTGAATTTAAAGCATAACTTTCAACTAAAGATTATAAATTTCACTTTTATCGTCATCTGCCATTGATGAATACAAGAAGGAAAATGTGAACCATTTTAAAAATTTTACTTGTTATAAACGTAAATCATTTTGAGTGAATAATATATCAAAGGAATCGAAATACTGAGATGAGATACTTTCTAAAATTTGAGTTGTTTAGAGGAAGATTTGAGTTGTTATGCATTGAAATCCATTGTTGAAGAATTTTGTAGATCAAATTTTAAAATTTGACATGCCGTAAATTTATGTGAATCGTTTTAAATGAATAAAAGAACAAAAAGATTGAAACGTCGAAAGAAGCTCATAACTAAAAATTGGAATTGTTTAGAAGAGATTTGAATTAGTTATAATTGAAAAAAGAATTTACTTCGTTGAGGAAGATGAACTTTTGCTATATAAATATAGTATAAAAATGTTTTATATAAATACACATCTTTGATAAGTAGATACACAACTAAACATTTTTATACAATATCGACACATTACATAACTATTTATACATTATATATATTAAATAATATACATACAGTTATAGTTGTTAAAATGTTCTTATCACTTGTACAATTACGTAAGAAGCCCGTTAATAAATGAACACATTATTGGTCCGACTAAATGTTATTTGGGCTAAAGTGGGCTGGACTGCAGTGAACTAAAAATTGAATTATACCCGCTCAATTCTTATTAAATTTAAAATTTGAATTTCATTTTCTTATAATTTGTTTGAATATCTAACAAAAAAATTTCCTTATCTATCTATATCATCTTAACTTTCTAACTTGAATGTTAAATTACTATAATACCCGCAACTAAAACCACTCAATACTCAATTAGTATATCTTCTATTTTATATTCATATTTCTTTATTTATATTAAAAGCAAACACCTTTTAACATTGAAGGGTTGTGAGTTTTCTGATAAGTTTTCGAAGGATTGTGCCTTTTCCGGTCTATAGTGACTTTTCTGAAGGGTTGTGACTTTTCCGAAGGGTTATGACTTTCCCAAATAGTTGTCATTTTTCTGAATGTTGTGACTTTTCTAATAAGCAGTTGTTCATACTGCCATTTGATGGTTATAAGTAGAGAGGTTTCCTCTAATTTTTAAACTATAAATTTTCTACGCTCCTTCTTCTTCCTAGTAAACCTCAAGCGTTATTTGCAGTTATTGAGCAAGTTTGAATTTTAACGAAAAATAAGATATCACACAAGTAATGTTTGGTGAACAAATTGTACCAATCATAATCTCTAAGCACACTAGGTTGCAAGCATTGTTACAAAGTTTAGCATTGTGAAGATGTTGAGGTGTATTTGACTTCATGTATTCGATTTCATGTATTCAAAAGTTGTTAAGTTTGTCTTGTCTCCAATTTTCGGTATATTTTTCAAGAGAATGCTAATAATTTCTTTTCCCAAATGTATTCTTTACATAATTTATGGATTGGTTAAAACATAAGCAATTTTATTTCCAAATTCTTTTGTTTAATCATAACATAAAAATATATATAAAAAAAACATATTTTGCTCTTTATTAACTTTCTATCCTTACAATATTTTGATTTACTCCTTTTTGAACTACTCATGGGTTCACTCAAACGTGGTTTCTGCTTATTCACTGATCCAATGATATTAAAAAAAGTCACTAAAAGAAACTTTTTCCCTCCCAAAATTCAGATTTCATCTGTAGAAAATAATGGATAGTCTCACGTTCATAATTTGAAAATAATTTTTAGAAGTTAGTGCTTGACAATAAATATCAGTCCAATAAGTTAATCATTCATTAATTCGTACTTGTATTTTCCTCTAAGAATTTTTATCACATATATACAGAGACACATGTGTCACTCAAATGTGGTTTCTGCTTATTCACTATTCTGATCCAATGATATTAAAAGAAGGTACTAAAAGAATCTTTTTTCCTACCCAAATTCAGATTTCATCTCTAGAAAATGAAGGATATTCTCACGTTTAGAATTTGAAAATAATTTTGAGAAGTTAGTGCTTTGCGATGACAATAAATATCAGTCCAATAAGTTTTTCATTGTCATGCCCCGAGCCTACACCCTTGGCGGGACTGGCACTCGAGAACCATTGCTAGCCCCAAGCAAACCCTTGGCCTGGCTTAACTCTTAGCGGAAGACTTAAATGACAAGAAAAAAATCTCAAAAAATAGACTCATACAATAAACTTAGAATGTCTTAAAAGAAACATTCAACTAGACAAAATGGCAACTCAACATCAATAAATGAAAAAGACTCGTGAACTAACCATCACTAATTGTCTATGAAGCCTCTAATAACTGAGATGGACGTCGGGACAAGATCCACGATATCCTAATGAACTAAAATGATAAAGTAATGAAAAGGGGAATCCACCAAAAGCAACGAGGCTCACCAAAAAATCTGAAGCTCAATTGGATCAACGAAGCGTTGGATGTTGATCCTGGTTACATGTATCTGTATCATAAAAGATGTAGGCCAAATGGCAACAGTACATTGAATGTACGAGCATGCGAGGGAAATTCTAAAACAAGACATAAGCTTGAAAGGAACTGAAGGAACATACCTGGTCTCAACTCAACTCAATTCATTTCAATATAAAGCAATAATATAAATGCAATATAAAGAAAAACTTTTAAAACATGGATAAAAACTCTGTTTATTGAAATGGTACAATAGTAACTCAGTTTGTATGCAAATATACAATTTAAACTCTGTTTGTATATGAAAATACAAGTAAACTCTGTGTATGTAAGAATACAAAATATCACTGTAGAAGTTTCTCTAACCGATAACCTCACTATGAGCTATGTGATGATACAACATCTTGCCTCACGCTGTCAGGGACGTCTTATACCTTGCCGGAGGTATAGAACCTAACTACTAAGTGGATCCACTAGTCTATGCTAAAAAGCATTAAGGAATCATCCAAAAAGTATAACCATTTTCTACCCATGTTGGCTACACGGTTTATGGAGACCATGAATTAGTTGAACCTAACTTGTCCCCAAATCGATGCTCAATACTACTCCCAAAAATATAACTAGCTCATATTTTTAAAAACATAACTTTTCTGTGATTTGAGATAATTGCTCAAAAACTAGCCCAAAGTCTCTCTTGGAAATCAGTGTTTCCTCTCTTGCTTAAATGTGAAAACATTTACTCTTTACTGAAAACTAGCTCAAAGGCCTTTTGGAAATCGGTGTTTCCTTTCTTGTTTAAATGTGACAACATTTACTCTTTGGGAATACATAGTTCCCATATACTCTTTTGAAGAAAATGAACTTCATTTGTTACTATTTACTCAACTCAAAACTCATGTCTTAAAACAAGTTTAAAGCATTTGCAAAAAACTTCTTGAAAAGAATCTATGAACTTTTTAGACTTGGCTCTTAACTTTCCTTGAATTTGAGTTTATGGATTCAAGGTTATGATTCATGTTTCTGAATGATTTTTAGATGTTTGGAAGTCATTTAGAATAGTTATAATCGATAGAAAGTGTTAGTACACTTTAGAAGGACTCAAATGGGCTAAACTACGAAAAACGGGTAGGGGCGGACTACCCGGGCGCACTGCTGGCGCTAGGGGTGTACATGGTCGGTTTGGTTTGATTTTTCATTAAAAAAAAACCTAAACCAATTATGTCGGTTTATTAAATCTAAAAACTAAATTAAACCACATAAAGTTAGTTTTTTTGGTTTCGACTTTAGTTGGTTCTTTTGGTTTTTCGATTTTTTACAACTATACGATATTTGAAAAAAAAATCAAATATTTTTTCACTTACCTGTGTGATAAGCTAAACTTAAAAAATGTTAAATGAATAGAAATTTTTGAAAAGATGGTAAAATTCACATGAGTAGAAATATTTTTTTTGGAAATATCAACGTTCATTATGTTAAATTAATAAGATTAAAGGCTAGAGGCAAACAGAATACAAAACAAAATATTTACAAAGTAAATTGTTAACTTCGAATTTGAAAAACTATAACAATACAATTGAAACTTCGGATTTTAATACAAAATAAAATATTTACTATTTTTACAAGCCCAAATTTGAAATAAAATATATAAACATTGAAAACTATAAACTAACTAAAAATATATTAACAAAGTATTTTTTTTTCAACTGCCAAACCAACCAAACCACAAATCGGTTCGTCAATTCGGTTTGACTTTACGGTTTGGCTTGTACACCCCTAGCTAGCGCGCCGCGCCAGCCCCAAAGTTCAGAGAGCGTTTTCTGGCGCACTGCTGGCGCGCCGCCCCAGCCACTCTGGTGCATCTGGGGCGCACCGCACCAGCCCTTTCCCAGGTGTTCCCGACGAATTTTTCAACTCGTTTTCTGATCTTAATTCAATTAAATTCAATCATTTTTCTCAATTTCTCTTTAGATTCACATACCTAAAATATGTACACAAGAATCTAACTCAAACAACTCTAATAATCGACACTAAAATCTCAAGAAAACTCCTTAATCTCAGCCCAATTCAAGAACGAAAGCAATTCAAGAACACACATCAAGAACATTCAAACTTTCAACTTTTTAGGACGAATTCACGCTGAATTAAACATATTGGCACGTGGGTGAATGAACCCAACTAAGTGAACTCACATACCTCGTAGGGATTAACCATTGGCAAAATCCACAACCAAATCGCAAGAACTTTGACGAATCTTGACCTTTTCTTCTCCTTTCTCCTCTTGAGTTCTTTCTCTAGAAACCCTAGCGTGAAATCTTTGAGTGCATAAAATGAACCAATTCAGTTTAGACCCCTACTTAATTACCAAAAATGAAATAAATTAATTGGGTACGGAAAAGACCAAAATACCCCTTTAAAATCCGGTTAACTTTCCTTATCTAGACAGACCAACTTCGAACAGTCATATATCCCTCATACGAGCTCAAAAATTAGCAAAGTCGGTGGCGTTGGAAAGATAATTCAAAGACCTTTCATTTGATATCTTATGGCCCACCTAAGTCGTCTTGCACTGGAAGTTATGGTCATTTGAAGGTGACCCCAAACCCATACTTAACATAACTTTGCCAAATTTCAGATTTTTCATTCTTTCCAAAAAAAAAAGGTTCTTTCTAATTCTAGCTCTTTCAAATAGCAGGGTGTTACAATCAATTATTAATTCGTACTTGTATTTTCCTCTAAGGATTTTCATCACATACATACTTCAATATTATTTATATCGTTTTAAAACATTAATACTAATTAGCAAGAGATACATGTTTCACTCAAACTTGGTTTCTGCTCATTCACTATTCTGATCCAATGATATTAAAAGAAGGTACTAAAAGAAACTCTTTTTAACCCCAAATTCATATTTCATCTCTCGAAAATAAAGGATATTCTCACGTTCATAATGAAAACAATTTTATGAACTTAGTGTTTTTTTATGACAATAAATATCAATCTAATAAACTAATCATTCATTTATTCGTACTTGTATTTTCCTCTAAGAATTTTGATCACATACATACTTGAATATTATTAATTTCTATCATCTCAAAATATATATATTAATACTAATTAGCAAGAGATACACGTGCAACGGACGTGTTCGAAAGCTAGTATATAAAAAAAACAATTTTAAAAAAGAAATTAGACCAATTTTTTCGTGATTCAATCTAAATTGCATATTAATCCTGTTTTATAGTGGATTGAACTAAATGACTCAAATTATTAACTCATCCAAACATAAACAAATTTTTTAATTATTAATCTAAATTTATATAGCTTAACACAAAAACATAACATAACAAGTAATGTAGGGGTAATAATTGTAAGAAAGCATAATATATGTTTGTTACTAGGTAGCATTAGAATGAAAGGTGACATGATTGGTTGAATTCAATTGTCTTTTGATTCATATCATAGGACAAATGTAACAGAAATACAACCTGACTAATCTCATCCTCTCTGTCCCATGATTTATTCTGCTTACAATTTGTTACATCAACTTGAAAATACTAGCATTTATGTTCCCTCTATCAGTGGCCCAATCTTGACTATATTAGCCTCACATTAATGTGTATTTATGAGCTTTGCACTGAGATATAATCAAACCTCTCTATAATATCGCCATTTGTTCTTATACTTTTTAAATATCTCTGTAATATCGTCGTTTGTTCTTATACTTTTTAATTGTTATAATAAAATAATGACATAGCATGAAAGATTTGATTATGCGTTATATATAATGTTTTTAATACAATTTCAAAACCTTTTGTGGTTAATTGTGTTTGCATTTATTGATTAGTAGAGTCTTGATGGCTTCTTTCAAAAAAGATAAGATAGTTTAATTGTAGCATGTGAAAATGAATTGCAACTCTAGAAGAAGTGGTGGGAGAAAGATGGGAGTTGTTTTTTCCCTATGAACTTCTGTATCTACTTTCGAGATCGATTAATTAAAAAAAATTCTGGTAATACTCCATCTGTCCCTATTTACTTGTCCTTATTTCCTCTTTTAGATGTCCCTATTTACTTGTTCATTTTGACAAATCAAGAAAGGACAATTAAACCTCTCTGTATTTATGAGTTCTGCTCTAATATATAATTAAAACTCTCTGTAATATCGTGGTTTGTTCTCATATTTATAAATTGTTATAACAAAACAATCACTTATTTATTATATTATTATTATTGAGAAGTCTGATTCTATTTAATACAATCTCAAATCTTTGTAGTTGTATGTTTGTGTTCATTGATTAGTAGAGTCTTGATGCAGGTTTCTTTCAAAAGTTAAAGATAGTTTAATTGTAGCATATGAAAATGAATCGCAACACTAGAAAAAGTTGTGAGAGAAAGGCAAGGATTGTTTTTTTCACATGATCTTTTGTATCTGCTTGTGAGTTTGATTAATTAAAATTTTTGCTAGCAAGTTTTACGCGTTTTAGTAAGATATTTTTATTTTAAGAAATTAACTTAGAAACTCTAATTAAATACAAAAAGATATACTAACTTATTATCCCATCACAATTAGTTTACCATCCTTTTTTTTTTTGGTTTCTCACTCAGTGTTCGATATCCGCATTAGAGTTTGAGTATTTTGGATTTCCACTGGGTAGGGCACCATTTGGGGGAAGGGGGGAGTGCTCTCTATGAAGAATTTTTCTATATTCATAGCTCGAATATGAAACATCTAATTAAGGAAAGGACAACCTCATCCGATGCACCACGTGGTTAGTTTACGGCTTTAGTCATGAGGAAGAGAGTAGAAACAGAATTAAATGAGGGGGGACATTAAGGGAAGAGTTAAATGCCCAATTCAAGGGGGAAAAAATTGATACTCATTTATTTTACTCATCATTTTAAAAAAAATATGTCTTTAAAAAATATTAACAGATTTGATAATATAATTAAATTATTTCTATTTTAATATCTTAATTTTTTTTTAAATGATAATTATTTTGAATAATCTATTTTTGATAACGATGACAAGTAAAATAAATTGGAGGAAATAACAAATTATAACAGTACTTGATCATGAATTTAGCACAAACATTTAATTTGTATTTAATCATATGAAGCAATGACCTCTGTATCTCAACCGTCTCAATTATTGTTTCCATTTATTTGACAAAAAAAAAATACCCTTAATTTCAACTGTTATTAGCATTTAGATATTATGATTTTTATGCAATAATATCATAATATTAAAAAAATAAAATAAGGATCAATCCAGCCCCTCCTATTTCTGCATATAGGTATTGTTACCATCACATTAATTAGTTGTATTTATACGATTATAAATTTGAATAATAATGTCATATATATATATTATTAATTATTATCAACCCTTTAATACTCTTTAATGTGCAACATGTTACTTTTCCATTGATGTTATATACATCGAACTTCTCACATTACTTAACCCTAAATTTTTAATTCTTTTAGAAATTGATATCTTTGATTTCCAATGCTCAATGAACTTCATTGTTAATCTATCGCTCTTTCGTTAGTAACAAAAAATTGTTAATTTATCATTAAATAAAATTAGTGATGAATTTTACTATTTTACTATAAAATTTGTTCGTTAACAAATCCAGCTTTTTCTTAATAATGAATATTATAAATTTCTTGTGGTGTATATATTTTCAATTGATTTTTAGAATTTTGGCCCCACTACAAGGTTTATATAAAGGGGCCAAAGGGGGTTTTAAGACTAGATATATCATAAGGAAGAAAATTAGACCAACAAGATTGAAAATTTGAAAGTGACACAACATTTTTTATTTTATGATTAGTTTTTTTCGGTTCTTGTAATAAAAAATTAATCACTATTATGAAATTATAAATTTCGCACGCAAGTAAACATCTTTTTCAGCTTTTATAATAAAAAATCACTTATTATTATAGACTTTCAAATTTCGCATCTTTTCAGTTCTTGTAATCGAAAAGTAATCATTATTATAAAATTATAAATTTCGCACGCAAGTAAAATTTCAAAATATTAACATAAATAAAGTTAAACAACATCAAAAGAAATCATTTCTTGAAAAAACTACCATTAGTTTTTTTTTTTTTCCATAAGAAAACATGACCATTTTTCACTTGGCCCTTTTACATAGTCTTTTTTCTAAAGATAGAACAAGAACATACCTTAAACAAACCAACACTAATAAAACACTCCCTTCTACTTAATTTTCCAAGATCACCATACTTTCCTAGACTAGAAACAAACCTAATTAACCTAGAACTTCATCAACCCATAAAAATAAAAATAAAATAATACATAGCACTATAGAAGCTCCAAATTTCCCTTCTTTCATTTTTTTCATATTTTTTAAAAAAGTCAAAATGGAGCTCATATAGTGCTATTTATAGAAAGTTGAAAAAAGCGATACAAAGGTTTTAGTTTTTCATATATATATATTTTTTAAGGTGGGGGTAGGACGGCGATATTGATAAACTAGTAATAATATGAGAATTTGATGGATTTGATCTTGACCGACTCAATACTTCTTATTTTTTCTCATACATAACATCAAGCAAACAAGTACTCTTGCATTTTGGGCACCTTGGTGGATCATTAACTCCCGATAACATAACATACATAAGACACCTTTGACAACCAACCAACAGCATCGAAGTCACCGCTTTGGGGCTGTTGGAACCACGTTGACCCCCCGACGAATCATCAGATGACACACATGAATTCGTCGGGGACATGGTCAATGACCTTGTCGGCGACTCCACTTGTGGCGCCACGTGGTTCACTCTTGGTGGTGGTGACAAATTCAATTTTAGATCAAGCCTTGAACCATTTCCATTTCTCCTGCTCATTCTAAAATCAAACCAAAAAAAAAATAAAAAATTAATCAAATAAAGAATTTTTACGATATCAAGTCATTCACTTAAAAAATAATAATTCATCTGTTATAACAAGTAAAATCACATTAATAATGTAAATTTCTTAAATCAAAGACCCCAAAAGAAAGAGTTGAACTAAAACAACAGTATATATATATATGATATCACATCATTTAAAATTATAATTTTAAATAACTTTTTTTATAGGGAATATGAAGAACATAATAAGTAACTTGTTATAACAGGTAAAACAATATTTGACGATGTGAAAATTTCAAAAATTGAGGAATCGAAAAGAATAACAAGATTTTTTTAATACCTTGAGATCGGAAGTGAGGGATTTTTGTAGTCGGAACGATACGGCGGAGTACGGAGGAGATATGACTGGAACCACCACTAAGATAAACAATTAGTTATACTTATTTTGTGGTCCTAGATGATGATTTTTGGACTTGTAAAAGGCCATATTATATAATGGGAACTATTGAAGGTAGAGATGAGATTGCTTTTAAAGCTTAATTAAATTATAGGGAGAGGGGTTGGAGAACAAGTAAGACTTTTAGTGAGAGATATTAAGAGAGGGAGAGAGGGAGTTGACAATAAATCAATTGAATGAATTAATTGAAAGATGAATAAATTATTTTCATTTTCCTGTTCAGTGTCCGATATCCATTTTTAGATCATATTAATTCAGATTCATATCAAAAAATTATATTTTTAGTGTTGATTAAGACGTTACGTGCAAAAGACGTTACGTGCCAAAGACGTGTGAAAGCTCAAATTCGAAGTCTTTGATCAAGAATTAAGGAATACTTACTTAAAAATGAAGCCAGAATTTCTAGTTTATGAGTTCTGAATCACAATTATATTTGTTTGCTATTATTTTATATGTATAAAAAAAAATAGCAAAAAATATTAAATTATGTTGAAACCGTAACTAAAAGAGTTTGCCACCTCACCATAAAAATTTGCTAGTTTAAATTGAGGGGTTGTAAATTTATTAATGGTTGGAAAAATGCCAAGATGGTTTGCTGAAAAAGGAAAATTGGAGTAAATATTTTGCAATTAAAACTATTAAGTGCATACAGTGCTGGGAAAATTAAAGGGGGGTTGGGAGAGAGGATTCATTCATTGCATGCTAAAGAGAGTTGGTCAATAGTGAAAAAGGTGTATATATCGGAGCAGATCTAGAAGTTCAGATTCGAGTTTGATCGAATTTAATAATTTTCACTTAAATAGTATTATTATTTTAATAATTTATTAAATATGTACTAATATTTAATTTAGAACTCAGATATTAACACTTGATTCAGAACCTATAAGGTTAAAATTCTGGTTTCGACTACGTGTATATAACAATTGTCACTGTGTGTTTGTGTGTGTTTTCTTGGTAAATCTGTAGATACACAATACATACAAAACACAAGAAAATTTATAACATAGTATTTAAAGCTTCCAACTAAATTTTCTAACAAATCCAAACCTCACTCATATTAATTTTCAATAGCTATCCATTATAAATTCAAGAGTTACGTATCATGATGGGCTTATTTATTAATTAATGACATGAAATTAATAGGTCATGTTAAACACATCTTCTCAATTTTTATTTATTTATTTACAACATTAATTTTCCTCCGTCCAAATTAAGTTAGAATCGATTATATAAATCGTTATTAATCATATATAAGTGTAATCCCCCCCACCCCCACCAAACACTTTTTCATATTTTTACTGTATATTTAACTATTTCCTCATGTCACTTTTGAATGACTTTCTAGTCGATTAAAAACAGTTCAAAATAATTGTCATTTTTATTGTTATTATATATATCAAGAAAGCTTTTTTATTATTATTTTTATTTTTTATGAACTTACTGTTGCTATAATAAATTGTGAACAACTTTGTATATTAACTAGTAAAATTTTCAATAAATGTGCGACACATTATAAAATCATTTTAAAAGAACAGGAGGAAGTAAATTATTTGGGTGATTGATAAATATATACTATTTATCACTATTTGTCACCAGTTTTAATAGGGTTGGCGTGATATTATTAGATTGAAATTATTTATGGCGATTTATTATGAATTACTGTTTTATTGAAATTACATTTGTGACACCACCAAAGTTTTTTTATATAAGCGGCTTAAATATTATTTGATTTATTCGTCACAAATTATCTGTCATATTTCTCTTTTACATGTTTGTTAAAAAAAACATTAATCAAAAGAAAACTTTAATTATTTTACTATCATTTATAATATGATATTATTAGAGAGTTAATTTAACATGATGGAGAGAGTAATATTCTCATACTGGTCCACTATTTATTGCACCTTAATATATTTGTTGAAATTATGATGGTTGAGTTTTCATATCTGATTAATTCATGTGATAATATATGGCTGCAAAGGTTGGTGGAAATCAACAAAAGGATAATATAAAGGCAAAGTTACAAAATTTGATCGCTCGATCAAAAATATTAATATCTATTAATTATATACTAGTACTTTTGGTTTCTAATTATATATTAGTTTTTAAAATATATATATATACATATACTAATTATACATTGCATTTGCAGTGTGTATAACTGAAGTAAAATTCAATTTATATATTTAAAAATATGCAATGTATAATTGATGAATAACCATTAAATTGTGTATAGTTGGTGTATATTCATGATATATGAATTATACATTTATTATACACCTATTATCATTGCATTCACCTTCCCCAAATATATATATATATATATATATATACTAGGTAAATTACCTGTGCTTCACACGAGATTGAACTATTTAATCAAGCTTACATATGATCATTCCGTAATATTCGTATTTTTGATACATACACTATATTGTCAAGAACATTTTATCTTAAGGCAA
>NW_006238934.1:2935179-2960927 GCF_000226075.1 Solanum tuberosum | reverse complement strand
GGGGGAAATTAAATGGTAGAGAATTTTAGAGATTAAGATAAAATAAGATGTGTATTTAGGTAATTTTTCTTTAAAATAAATACATTCATAAATAGAAGAAAACACATTTTTACTATATTCATAAATGTGAAGTTGTTCAATTTTAATATATATATATATATATATATATTCTTGATTGCTAATTGGATTAATTATTCTTGATTTTCTTAATTAAATTGTACTATGTTATTAGTCCTTTATAGATATGTAAGAAATATATATGTTATATTTGAATTGTTTTTAAAAGTATACTTTCCTCGAAATATTGAAGTGACCATATAAGTCTTAACATAATATATGAGTAATGACATGATACAGCGGTCAATAATTCATAAAGAGACGTATGATTAAAAAAATGCCATAAAATTAATTATTTTTTGTATCATGGTGAATAATATTTCTTAAAAAATGAATTTCTTCATACTAAACAACACCAAGATCGTGTCACATTGACGCAATATTATTATTATTTTTCTTAAAAATATATAATTTTATTTAACACTCAACTGTTAGAATCATGAATGCAGATCTATCATCTGCCTATGGATTTTATCGTAATCAATTTCGTGTTATTTTAAAAAAAATTTATCTAATTCCTATTAACTACTCAAGAAAACAAGAAAGTCAACTATGCATGTACTAGCATTTACTATTAGTTTGAAGTTTGATTAATAAAACGATTATCATGGAAAAATGGAATTGTATTGAAGAGTTTTCTAGTTTGTGAGTATAGAAAATATCTTGTTATGAGTGATTAGAAATGGACTATTGTAATGTGTGAATTCTTATTAATCAGATTTCAATGTAGATATTTGACATCAGAAATCGAAAAAAGAAGAAGTTATCTTCGCACAATATTATAATTATTTTTGGAGTTGTATTGTAAATTACCTCTAAACTTAATTGATTTAGTAGGAAAAACAAATAGAAGAACTTCCTTAGCCAATAAATTTTAATTAAAAAGATTTTTACATGAAGTATGATGAAAATGCATGTACATTATTGTATCATAAAGGATATAAATGAGTTATAATGGAAGGGTTGAAGTTGATGAATTTCTATGTCGACCTCAAGTTAATATTATAATAATAATTGTGTTCACAATATGCATAAAAATTACTGAATTCTTGTGAACTAATGTACAAACTTCTACCTCCGCGCCTACTTAATAACTTATAGGATCCTGGAATTTCCTTAATTTTATTGTGAAATGTTAAAAAGATTGAAGTGAACAACCAACATGTACATAAATTATCATAGAAGCCATTGATCTATTTTTTTATAACAAAAATATTATTCAATTTGTCCAAGTATCATAGAGGGTTGTGACACTTAACATATTAAATTCAAAGTAATATTTAAACATGCAATTTGAAGTCATAATTTCAAATTCCCAATTGAAGAAATATCAACAAAAAAAAAACTCACAATACAACTAGTCAATAAATTTGGTAGTAATTAAATCTGAATTTACTATAATTTCCTATGCAATATAATTTTAGGTAAAGGTCATCATGGCAAGATATACATGAATTTGAGTTAGTTTGGTATTAAGCAATTATATATGAGCAATTCAATGTTGACCTAATTGTTGTTTAATTGCCCTCGTTTAGTCATTAGCACCTAACTTTAATTCAATTGCAATGCCTATAGTAATTAGTACATTCAATTGGAGATAATTGTGAGACCGCTTATGTCAGATACTTATTTTAGAGCCTCGATTAATTTGTATTAGGAATTTTTATACAAATAGTCGATTCAGGGATACTGTCTACCTTTTCAAATCTATATAAATAGATTATATATATTATATATATTATATACACTGATTGTATACATATCAGACATAACTATTTTTAGTTTGACTGATTAGCTTATGGCTATTTAGGTTAATTCTCCTCATGTAGATTGATATTATGTAAAGCCCAATTTAAAAAGAAATTGCTTCCCGATTAAAATCGAAATTTTCATATTCACTCTGAACTATCCAAACTTCCATCATAGTTGTAATGCAAGAAATTTTAAGCAGGTGACAGTGACATAAATGAATTATCTGACATTATAAAATAGTACTATTTTTTTAAGCAATGGATCTTGGGGTGACTTGTTTCAGATACCATTAATTATCCATTTATTCTGTTTTTTTTTTAATATTTTTTTTTAAAAATAATAATAATTCCGTTTAAGTAACACTAATGAAATTATGACTTTGTCCGTATGATTTATTGTTTCTTAATTTGGTTTCTGCACCCACTTTTAATTTCGAAGTAAAAGTTCTGAAAATTAAAAATTAAATGTTGAGGTGTCAATTATGAACCTCTTTAATTATACCAATAAATAAATAGCGGTCAGTGGACCCCACCTATTTTAAGTGAAACAGCTCTGTCTTTGTAATAATTATAAAATTTGATAAGTTGTGACTTTCAATAATAATATTTGAGTCTTAATTGCAATAAATGAAAATATGATGTTACTATTTTCTGTTACTTCTTACTCTTATACTATGTTGTAATTTTTTAAAAATCGTTAGTTTTAAATTATTATTATATTGTGTACTGTAATTTAATTATCACATTATTTTATTGTCGGCATTGTTTTTTTTTTTAGGCGCTATACTTGAGTCAAGGTCTTTTAAAAACAATCTTCTTTCTTTCCCGAGATGATGATAAAGTCCACATGTACCTTACCCTTCCCAAATTCCACTTGGTAAAGTTTCACAAGGCATATTATTGTTGTAGTTGTTTTATATTGTTTGTTATTTTAAAATTTTATTACATTACAAAACATAAAAACATAATATTAACAATGTGCGAGATTTTAATAAATGCATTAATATAATTAAAAACACAATTATGTGTTTGAGGAGAACATCTATGCAAGCAAGTAATTTTCTTTTTAAAATTATGTGATACAATAATCTCAGGAAACTAAGTTTATAATTCTACCCTTATTTAATATTTTTTTAGATAACTTTTCAATAAATGATATAAATCCATCTTTTATTTTTAATTTGTTTGTTGAAAATCTTTTTCAAAATCACATTTTATAGAGTAATGCAATGTGAGAATAATTAATCAATGTATAAAGTAATTACAATGAACATTAATTACTTATTAGTTTTCCTAGATTGATCAAATATCTATTTTCAAAACTAATTAACTATCAAGGGTATAATAGGGAGAATATTGTAATTTATGCATTGATTTTATGAAACGATAAGTATTATAGACCCACTATATTTAGTAAGGATGACATATAAAAAGTAACGGAGAGAGAATATTTTAGCACTATTCTTGTAGTGATAGCCAAACAACCTCTTTCACTTTGTTAGATCACTTCCAACTACAACTACACATCAAGGCAAGTTATAAGATTGCAGTGAAAATACAGTCTAAACCAATAGGAGATAACCCACAATGATAAAATATATGAAAACTGCAATGCCACATAATAATGAAAATTGCCATAAAAATGGAGAACGCGCGATCTTATTTTTGAAATTTCGGTGTTGTTTGCAATTAACTAAAACAACTATGTAGCATTCATAAGATAATACAATTCTTAGATAGAATCTACAACAATTCACTAGAACGTTCATGTTTTGACGATCCTTGGATGAGCAAATTTGTGCTGTTCCCATCTCTCAAGGATCAAACTAAAAAACTCATAACGTTGCACTGAGAACTTTGTGAAGTAGATGGTATCACTCAGGAAAGTCGATCCAGATTTGAATGTTTCAAAGATGCCCGCGCTGCACCCCAATTAAACAAAATGTCAATTCAAATGAAACGAGGTGAAACAGAAAAGGTATTAGACAGTGCATGTAAGTGAAAATACTAGTATTGTCTGAGAGGCAAAATATGTGAAAAATGTCGAACAAGAACTATTCTCTACCTGTATTTATATCCATGCAAGATTCTTTTTGATCCAGTCTCTCCCTCATCATATACTATCTCAATCTGCATCGAGAACCAACGAGTTAAGCATATGTAGAAAAAGGACCGCATGGACATTATGAAGCTACGACAGGAATGCTAGAAGGATATCTGTACTCAATAATGAAGAGGCTAAACACACAAGCACCAAAAGAGAACTTCACTGGCATCTAAAACAAAAATGACATAGCAACATACACTTTGAGATGGTTCCCATCAAAGCTTCAAAGTGATATTCTCACAATACTTAGTGACAAAGTTTTGACTATTAGCATACAACTGTCAAATTAAAAGGCATGCAAGTGAATCTGTGCAGGCTCCTCTACATAAGTTGTATGTACAAAACAAAGTAGTGGCGTCTATCTTATTCTCTTTTTTCTCTTCCTTCCCGTGAATTCTTTTGACATTCAGAATTCTGCCAGCTAAAGAACTATATTATAATAAATATCATAAGACAGGATGCCAAAGAGTATAAGCCAACAATGTTCACAACTAACCAGATCCTTTTTTGTCAGCATGACAAACGAGACTCATATTAACTATAAGCCCCTAAACCATCACTAACACACCACCAGAAGAAGCTAAAAATGGGGCACATACTCTGCTTTACTCGTGCCCCACATATCAGTCAAGTCATGTGTAATTGCTCACAGGTTTACATGAAAGAGAGATCTATCTTGTGTACACGGACAATTAAAGCACCATCTCAATATAAATCAATTTTTCTTTCTTGATGCTGGACAAGACCAAGGTGCCACAATGTATCGGTTAAGTGACAATTATAAGGAATATTAAGGTTAAAACTTACCATTTATCTAAGCATAAAACGAGCTCAGAGCAATTGGACAAGATCTAATCATGAGACAGCTAGCAACATTGACAACATTGACATGGAATTACAGCTGTCTTATAGTGCCATGCCAATTAAAAAATCAAAATCTTTCTTTGCATGTGAATTACAAATGAAATCAGTAGAGGTAAAACATGTCATCGACGTGCACACTATTTATCTCCAGATTCTCACAAGTAAACGCCTTTGCTTTTGTTATGGGCTATTTTGCTGTGTTCCTTAGATAAACAAACCTAGATAAGTAAAGCTACATTTAAGACAGTTAAGCCAGTAACACATTTTTTTGCCAAGACAGTAAAACTAATACATAATGCACAAATGAACAATCAACTCTATTACAGGACACGACAAAGAAATGAGAAACAAAAAAAAGAATCAATGCAATGTACGTACGTTCAACTCTAAATATTGCAGACAGTATTACGTCAAAATCTACAAACAGAATAGCTGGAAAGAACCCAAGAAAATGGTCAACTGACACATTAGAAAGTCAATAACAACAACATACCCCAGTATAGTCCTACAAGTGAAATGCAAATAATTGACATATTAAAGTGAAAAATGCAAATATAACTTATATGCAGATTACCCCCTTCCCCTTGACCCCTTGCTATGCCTAGGAGGAGGCCCCTCCCGCTCCTCTTCTTCCCACCCTACAAAAGCTGGTGGAGGAGATGGTTCGTACCTTGAAGGCTTCCTTTTGAAGTGCCGATCATCATCACTGCTCTCATAATCCACACTCGCAGTGGTACTCTTCCTTGATCCAGTAGTCGTTTTGTACTCTCCATGATACCCATTTGTTGTGCCACCCCTGTGGCTCGCCGAAGAACTCACTGGCACTTCACTCGAGGATGGCACCTTTCGCTTCTTTGAAGCTGCTGCTGAATCTTCAGCTGGGAAACTGATACGAGAAAAAACACTCGCCTTCCTCTTATCAACGGATTTGGATTGCGGTTCAGATGGGCCTATGGAGGATGGTTTGGCGCTAGCTGAAGATTCTGAACGGTGATGGCTACTGCTACTGCGATGGGTATGCTCGCGCTGATGGCGGTCCTCATGGTGATGATCGTCATAATCTTCATACTTTTTCTTGGAAGAAGGGCGAGGAAGTTCAGGGTCACGCGATCGACGGTCTGGAGACAACCTCTCAGATCGGCGGGGGTAATCACGGTCTGGTGATGGCCTCTCAGGTCGGCGGTGGTGGTCAAGGTCTGGCGATGGCCTCTCAGGTCGGCGGCGGTGGTCTTTTGTACTCTCCATGATACCCATTTGTTGTGCCACCCCTGTGGCTCGCCGAAGAACTCACTGGCACTTCACTCGAGGATGGCACCTTTCGCTTCTTTGAAGCTGCTGCTGAATCTTCAGCTGGGAAACTGATACGAGAAAAAACACTCGCCTTCCTCTTATCAACGGATTTGGATTGCGGTTCAGATGGGCCTATGGAGGATGGTTTGGCGCTAGCTGAAGATTCTGAACGGTGATGGCTACTGCTACTGCGATGGGTATGCTCGCGCTGATGGCGGTCCTCATGGTGATGATCGTCATAATCTTCATACTTTTTCTTGGAAGAAGGGCGAGGAAGTTCAGGGTCACGCGATCGACGGTCTGGAGACAACCTCTCAGATCGGCGGGGGTAATCACGGTCTGGTGATGGCCTCTCAGGTCGGCGGTGGTGGTCAAGGTCTGGCGATGGCCTCTCAGGTCGGCGGTGGTGATCAAGGTCTGGCGATGGCCTCTCACGTCGGCGGTGGTCAAGGTCTGGGGAAGGCCTCTCAGGTTGGCGGGGACGGCTGGAGCTCGACGGAGCTTTCTGTGGAATCATCAATGAACATATTAATATCAACTATTGCAAAAACAAAGAAGAGTCAAAAACACAATGCAGGTCTAAAGCCATAAAAAAATTAGGAGATTCACGGTTATTCAAAAAAAAACATTGAAGGAAATACACGCACTACAAAAGGAGAGGATATAAATTTTACAACAAATTTTTTTCTTAAGAAATTTACATCTCTTTATTTATTTATTTGAGAACTGAGAAATTTACAACTCTTAACAATAGGCTCTTCAATTCAGGTTGAGTTTTCAAAAAAGTATTTCCTCAGTTTGAGTTCTTTTTTCTGCACTTGGTTTTTCTTTTAATTTTAAGAGGTGTAGCAAATATTTAAAATCAATACACCTTCGTACATTTCTAGGGACCAATCAAATGTCACTCCATTTTTTGTTAAAAGATGATTTACGTCACTCCATTTTTGTTATAAGATGATTTACATCACCCCATCTCCCACTCCACTTCAATGATTCTTTTGTTTCCAAGTCTAGACTTTAGAACACTTTTGGAGTCCTATCCACTTCATCATTTTTGTCAAATTAGGCGAACAGTTTCATCATAAAACGTTTTTGCAATAGCCAAATCTCAATGCTGTTGGGAAAAGGTTTATTTTTTAAAAAAAAGAGGGACGTAAATAAGGAACAAAATCACTTATCATCCACCACATCCAATGAACAGAAACCAGAAAAACGAACTAACAAAAAATATAAACCAACATCTTAATGGGTACTGTTCTGATAGCTCCTAAATTGAGCTCCAGTCAACTGCCCGGCAACAAAAAACTGCCACAATAACGTTTGTCATCAAGCAACATCAGGCATTCGAAAGGAGCACAAACTACGGTAGGAAGTCATATATCCCCTTTTGCATAATGGGAAACTGATCTTCAATACGCTCAATCGTCAAGAACCCCCTATCAAGGTAATCCAAAGAAATGTGTCCTGTACTTATGATCTTAGAAAATTATCCTAGAAATTCAGTCTCCAAGACTGTTGATTTTTTGACTTTACATGTAATAGAAAGATGAAACTGGAAACTAGCTGTTAGCTGCTTCTTGGCTAAACCAAGCCAAACTTTTCCCATAACACACAGCATGTCAACTAAAATATAGGGCCAAAATAGCCAAGAATATTTGATGATCAAGATACATACAGATTTGGGTTTCAGGGAAGGACCATCAGCAGTGCTCCCAACTTCCCTTGCATGTTCCCTGTCTTTAGGGAACTCCCTGCTGGAAATGACAAAAGGATATTATCAAATTGTCATTAAAGGTGATCAAAAGAGTAGAAGCAGAAAAGACAATGACTGTTGACAATAATAACCTACTAAGGAGGATATAAATAGATTGTGCAAATTGATAGCAACATGACTTCCAAGTATAGAAAACCTAAGTTATACAGAGGCACTTGGAGTAAACAGAGCGCAAAAACCTCAATACTCAAAGCTCAACCATTGAACGTAATTTCAATATCATCCACCAAGATGAAATGAACCATGACATGTAAATTCTTTGCAAAACCTCAATGCATAGTGCTCAGACCACTGAATGTGATTTAACATCACCCACGGAAAGAGCACCATAATGTGCTGAGAATTAACAAGAATGGTCAAATTACCTCTCTCCACGTCTCTCGCTCTCACGCTTCCTTCTCAGATCAGCCTTTCTAGCCTCAAATTCTTCTCTGCTCATGATTGGTGGGCCAGCATTAAATCCCATCCCAAAGTCTGCTGCAAGGTCCCTAAAATTTGGTGGCCAATTTTATCCAGTCAGGTACCGCTAATCTCAAATGCGCCAACAAATATGTATACAGATACATTAATATAAAAGTAGTTAAACTACAATATGTGACCATTATCAGAAACTGCAAGACAGAGACCCGAAAACATGTGAAAATACTTATCAGAGATTAAACAGAGAGAAGTTTAGAATAAAATACAATGGAAGTTATACCTCTGCATTGGAGGACCGAAAGGCAGCATAAAACCTTGTCCGCCAAATGGATCATGTGGTACGACAGGAGGCGGCATAAAGGGCACATCTAGAGGACCCATCCCATAAGGATTGTATGGCATGGCACCATGATAAGGGGCTCCAAACCCATCTAGTCCAGGTTGCATGCCTGTCCAATATGGATTATAGGCAGCAGGACCCATGGACATCATATAATTCTCGGCAGCAAGATCTTGAGCAGCTCTCCACTGCATCTCAGCAGCAGCAGCTGCAAGGGCATCAAGTAATTTAGGAACTAGGAAGTGAACAATGCTCCATCAAGAACGCAGACATAATAAACAAAGTTTTATTCCAAAAATAGTTAACAAATCTATCAATACGTGCACAAGAGGAAGGGAAACGAGTGCATACGGTTCAAAGCCAATCGTGTTTTTTTCTTCTTCTTTTTCTTTCCTGAAAACATAAAAGAACAATATCTAGATGAGAACACTTCCCGATCCAAGGGAAGTAAGAAACCAAAGCATCTCCTCTAAGCTGCTCGGTAAGAAAAAAACAATAACTTGTGAATCCAAAGAGGTAAACGAAAGAGCACCATTACCTGCCTCCCCAACTACAGGCTTTTGCTGAACCTCTTCATCAGCCAATGGAGCACTTCCCGGGGATACAGGTTCTTTAACACTGACGGACTCGTGTGTAGCTTCAGAAACATCTGCAACCTTCAAAGTTCTTCCTCTCTCTAACATTTGCTGAGGAGCACTGCCATTCTTACCCTCTTCTGCAATCTCCTGGGCTATAGAATTTTCCTCCTTAAGAGGTGGAGGTGGTGGTGGTGGTAGTGGTGGTGGTAACAGCTCACCCTTTGAAGCTGCAGATTGTGAAGGAGATGGAATCTTAGGTGGGAGAATGCGTGCTGACTCCATATCTGGAAGATATAACAACAAAGGCAAGACCTGAGCCTAATAAAAACATCAAGCAGATAATGGACTTGAACGAGAGAACAGTTCAGAGAGTTAGAACCGGTACTGACCTTGAACTTGGAGAGCACTACCCCCATGCTCTGCACTGCTATTATTTGATTCCAGTATTCTATTAATTGTATCCCTCAAGGTCTTGTTGGGTAACAGGTCATCAGCAAGTATATTTGTGGCCCCACAGACACACACCGACTTCGAGATGATATGATCCCTTATGCCTGAGGATCACCCTTGCAATCAGTTTGAAATTCAAGAATACAGGCACACTAAAATTGAATAGTAAAAAACCAAATTTCACTGTAGAAGCTACGACACTACACCCACATTAAACAGAAAACTCCTTGCATTTATAGCAAAAACTCTTTAAACAACACAACACTCAAATTAAACAGCTTGCTCCTTACATTTATCGCAGAAACTGGTAAAACAACACTTGCTTGTTAACACTGCATCTTTCATTACTTCTTTACACAAGGGACAATGAAGCTCTGGTGGAAGATCACCAACGGAACGTATAGAAGGCATCCCTTCAACTTCTCTTTCAAAAGCAGCCCTGCAACGAGTGGGTCAGTCATATACATTCTTTTTACAAGCAAACTCAACAATACCAACATAACACGAAATCTTACTCATTGGGCTTTAAAACAGCACTGGCACCACTTGGTAAAGCATATGAACCATCTGGGGTTGCCATTAACATGGACTTCGGAATGCCAGTTGGAGGTTTCACTTTCCTAATGTCAAAATTGGGGTCACCATTTGTTGGACAGTGCTGAATGAAATGCCCTGTAATGATTTATGTCATAATTGGATACAATGACTCAGCATGCTAATAGCAGATTTCATAGACAATGACCACTAGGTGGATGAAAAATAAGAAGCATACCAGGCACCTTACAGCGATGGCATACATAGCCTGGTGGTGGTGTTTTCCGTTCCAACCCACCACCCCAACCTGGAAGAGCAGCATTCAATTTGAGCATACATAAAAAAAAACAGCTAAATATTCAATTACAATTAGTAAATCATCTAACCAGTAGCAACATGAAAATTTAATACATACTTAGAAGCATCTTGACAGTTATCCAACCACATGGCAAGTCAAAGAAACTTGACCACAAGATCTTAAAAAGTTTCAACCTACAATTGGCTTGATGAGTCTTTTGTCATTAAATTTTACAAAAGAATGAAATGAAGGCATGTGGGACTGAGACCGGCTTAAATGGAGTGACTTAGACAGTAAGGATTCATATAGCCCGTCAACTTATTTCAGATCAACGCATAATTGTTGTAATGAAATGAAGCCATGGAAAGACTACTATGTCAAGTTAGCAAACACTTAAGTGAACAATGTCCTTCAACCCAACACGGATAGGAAGATTCATAGTAGATTAACAGACAAGTTAGAGCGAATTACCAAAACCTCGCCCACCACGTCCACCCATCATTCTTCCACCTTGACCTCGTCCATAACCTCTACCAGCACCAAAGCCATCAGAGGGTTGACTGCATTAACATAAGGACCATAAGAATCATTTTCATACCAATATCATCACATATTAGGAAATAGTAACAGCTAATGCAATAAAAACACACAGTCAAGTGTGCATGAACATTTTAAAAAGGAGAAAAAGGAAGCTGTCCCACCTCTGCCAATCTAAGGCTGGAGTGTCAATTAAAGCTTTGATCTTACTCTCCTCATCAGCTTTACTTGGAGGAGGAGCATCCTGCACTTGGTTGCTTGACTGGACTGGTAATGCTTCAGGAATAGCGTACAGATCATTTCCAAATTCATCCCATTCAAGATCTTCAGGCTACAAAATGGACGTAGATATTTCAGTATGCTTAAAGATCACCAGTTGTTACGACTACAATCACCAAAACTCTCCTAATGCAGAGTGTTATGGGCGCTTACATATTTGGTGGCAGATGACTCCCCTCCCACAAAATTACTTCTAACTGCTTGAGCCTCCTCAGATCGGTATTCTACTTGGGGCCTGCAGAAAACACATCTTGGTCATATTCAAAATAGCTATTATGGCACAGCCCAAAAGACAAAAGCAGTATAAGGACATATGATTACCAATTCCCACCCTGGGGGGAGGGGGGAGGAAAAAGAAGCTTTGAACACCATATTCAACAAAATACAAATGACGGCATCAGCATCTATTCTCCCCCCGTACACTTCCCCCTTTCAACCACCCTCCACACAGTGCAAAGGCCTATACCCACCCCACCACCATTCTACAATCTTCACAAGGGAAAGGAAAAAATAAAAGAAAAAGGATCTTGAGATTTAGTAAACACCCATAACACCCCACCACCAGCTCCAAGAAGAAGAGAAACCCACACAACTCTTTTCTATGGAATAAACAAGGTAACCAATCCAGGTAAACTGTCTTTTTTCCAAAGATTTTGAATTCTCAAAGATTAAGCAGTATTTGTATTCATAAACCTAACAGATGAGAGTCAAAAGGATCAAGATTAATACTCGTCTGGTTCTGTTACAGGTGCAGTAACTATGGGCATGCGAGGTCGTCCAGGAACGCGACGAATCAAAACACTAGTATTTTTGGGAATCAAGGTGTCCTCATCAAGATATTCTGAAATTGCAAAAAGAGAAGACAAAACACATAAAGCCCTGTAGAGTTCACAAACATATGGATGGAAATACAAATTATGCAATCAATTTGGCATGATCCACCATTCAAGCGCCTTAATCAAAACAAACTATTTGTCGAGCACTATATTCCTTACAAAGGATCAACTAGACCATGAGATTTGCTGTGTGACATCAACCTTGAGTGAAATAGGCTCTTTACATAATACCTTTTTCCTCGGCTAGCACTAGTAAGGTACATATTGTGTGCAAGGTAGTACATTACATAGTGGTATTGGTTAAGTTCTTCAAAGACTACTATGGAATAACCAAGGTTAAGGTAAATGCTACACAGGACGATATGGTACTAGCTCAAGTGTTACAAACCCTAACACTAAAACATTAACGAATAGACGACTCTCCTTTTAAATCAGTATAATTATGTAAGCCAACCCATTAAGATGAGATGCCAGAATTATATTTCACCAAAGAGAATGAGAACTACAATCAGACATTTTTACAATGCAAAGGTCCTTTAAAGAGTCAATGCATCATCCTTCTCATTTCAAAGGCATAAATTAGCAACTCAAAATTAAATCGAATCACTGTGATCATCTTCTTGACTGTTAAAAGCCACTTCTTTTTTTTGAAAATGCTTGAATATAAACAGCACATACTAAAGTACCTAAATATATTGATAGCAGAGAGTTGATAATTTAATCAACCAAAATAACTCCCCGAGAAACACCTCCAGAACAATGCCTGAGTTACACTAAACCCCAAGGTCAATGTCACACAACAACTTGCGCAATACTACTAGAAATGCAACTAGGAATGCACGAAAATGACTAACTATATTGAAGCCAACCAACCTTCGTTAGACTGGGCGTTGGTGACAACGAGGTCAAAATCTGTACCCCTGCCCAGATGCTTGGATTCAAATATTTTTTCTTTCAGGTTACCAACAGTAATAAAGTGACCGTCAATTGGAATTGAATCATAATCTTTCGCACTTTTAAACTTAAAATAAACTGACATAGCTCTTTTTTTCTTAAAATTCCTTTTTTTCCTCAAACAATCAATATAACAACAAAGAGGCCTATCAAAAAATTATAATAGGCCTGATATTGAACTCAAAGAAAATTGATATAAAGTACAAAAATATTAAAAGCTCTTTTTTCTAGCTCACAACTTCTCTTCAATAACTCAGGAAAATCAGTCAAACCAAATTCCTCCAATAGATCAGTTGAACATCCTCCACGAGCAAAATAATCCGCAAGCTTCACTCAGCAGCAATATCTAAAGGCGTGCTTATTAACCAAAATCAAACCACTGCTACCGCTACTCCTTCGACTGGGGACGACCTCGATCCGATCTATCAAATCACGCCGAATGTCTCTCTTAGCGTACACACTTGAGGAGGTTGATGATTCTATCCGATAAACTCAGGAGCTGATTCTGTGGGTTTATAGAACACCGGATTCTTCAGATCGATTGAATTAAATCGAATTCAATCAGCGCCGACAGACCAAACATAAACCGACAATTCTTCTGAGAACAGGAGAGTTTTCTCTACCGGAAAACGTCAATTCCTCTTCGCGCACGGTGAACTCATCGGAAAATCCGTTGAATTCCGAAGCGAATCGAACGGAAAACTGAAGAGAAAGCCAAAAGAGTAAAGCTTTATGGGGGGTGTCGGAACTAGGGTTTCCACGGATGAGAAACTGATTGATTGTCGGGGTGAATTTGGGGATGAATTCCAGGTTTTATCCAATTCAATAAAGATCTCTGTTACAGATTAGTCCATGTAGTTTTACTATTTTCAATTTAAGCCCCAATGTTTTGTGGAGGCAGTTGTTTTGAATAAAAAATTCACATTCTTTAATTTCGTTTTAGTAGCAAATTGTTTTCTTATTATTTATTTTAATTTAATTAATTCATTTAGTTAATTATTCTCTAGTGTATCTATATCTATTTGTTTTCTTATTTATGATTTATTGATATATTTTTAAGGTGTTTTCTTCATAGTCAATTACTTAACTAATTATTTTGCTACTTTGTTGACTAATTCAAAAAAATTATAGTGCATTCTACTAGTACGATATATATGTAAGTAGTTCTATTTTTCTGACTATGAAGAAAATTAGTTATATATATGTTATGACCCTCGAGGTCATTTTCTTAGTTTTTCTATAGCTATCATAAATTATTTATGATTTATTGGGATGGTCACTGGACAATTCGTTAAGTTTTTATGCAAGTTTCTGTGTTTTGAAGCTTCTGAAGTCTAAATGGATATTTGGTTCGGGTCCCAAGGCTTCCAAGCTCATTTCAAGCTACCTTGTGATTTTTTGCTAAAATGAAGCATTGGGTGTGAGATTTATCTTTCTTTAAGATGACTTTCGTTGGAAGTTTCAATAGCTTCATTGAGTCTGAAATGACGAATCTAATTGGGTATCATATTCAATTTGCGTTCATGGAATTATGAATAAATCCTGAGTGCCTACCTGAGATTTGGGATTTTAATCCAAGTCTACTGATGCACCAACTATTAATGCAGCTGCTATCGTAGAGCCTGACTCACTTTGGCAAAGCCACTTCCAACTCAACTGACCTTTGCTCTTGCAGAGCTTGATCGCTCTTGCGGTCTTGTTCCAACGGAGTCGGATCCACTCCTGCAGAGCTGACTAACCATGTTAACCATTGCTATTGGATAGCTTTTTGGCATCGATAATATTGCCCCAACGACCTTTGGTTCGCCGAAGCGATGATCGCTAATAGTTATATATGTCTCATCTCTTCATCCTTTTATTGAAATGAACAAGAGTTGGAGTTCAGTTCTAAGGCAATTTCTTTGAAATTGTGGTGTTTGAGCTGGTATTAGCTTCAGAAAGCTGTTGGAGTCGTTTTCACGCTTTGAAATCCGTCTACGTATGGTTGGGAGATGATATAGTATACACATACCTTACCACCATCTCATAGAGGTAGAGAATTTGCCTCTGAAAGACCCTCAACTCAAATGCATCAAAACCTTAGTAAATGAAGAAGAAAACATAACAACTAGTAAGAACAATAATGTCAAGTCTACAAAAAATTAAGAAACAATAACTACATATAGCAAGAACTACAAAGGTACGACTAGTGCTATGACAAGCACTAACAAGCCTAAACTTTCGCAAGCTAAGACAAAACTCTACCTCTACTAACCTTCTATCCTAATACGCGACCTCTACTCCTTTCTATTTAGAGTTATGTCATCGATAATATGAAGTCGCATCATATCTTATCTTATCACCTCTAACCTTCTACATGCTCTTTACAACCAATCTCTCGCACCTCTTAACTAGAACGTCTATGATAGCATACCTCCGTTAAAGAGTTTAGATAACATTTTGAAATCAATTTTTGTATCTTTTGTATTAAATCAAATTATTGATCATCAACAAAACTATTATGAACTATGATGTATTCATAATATAATAAAATAATTATTTTATTTACTGTTAACGAATAAATAAAGTAAAAATTGGACAATTAAAATTGATCAGAGGTATGTAATATTTTATTATTTCCAGCAAACACACTTGTCATCCTTGAGCCGATCTGACTTTGGCAGCTATAACTTCTGGTAGTCTGCCTCAGCAAACTGTGACACGATATCACATTTACAGCTCGAAGAGAAAAGCAGAGTACGGTAAAAAGCGAAAAGGAGAGAGAATTGGGATTTGGGAAGAGCAGAAAATGGGAAACTCTCAGTCGAATTCCACGAATCCACGCTTTGATTTAGCCAAGAGGCAATTTCTCTCTAACACTAAGCAATGGTTACACAGTTGAATATTATTTGATTCAATTTTGAACTCAAACTGCATGTGTTAATTCTTTTTGTAGAGCTTTCACAGAGAGGAAATTGGAAGACCTGAAATCCTTGTTCGATTCACTAGCTGCACAATCACAGAGCAATGGAAAATACGTTTCTCCTTCTGTTTTCAAGGTACTTTTTGTCAATTTTCTGTATTGTCTGGTTATTTTTGGGGTTTTTACAATGAAATTGGTGATTGGGTGTTTGTGCATTATAGGCGTATATTGGAGTTGAAGGGCCGTTGGGCGATAGAATGTTCGATTTGGTCACCCAGAAGCGTAAGGATCAAAAGCTTACATTTGAGGACCTTGTGATTGCTAAAGTAAGTATTTTTGGTCTCATACTCTCATTCCACTGCCCGTTGAACTAGTTACCCTAAAGTTTTCTCATTTGTTGACTTGATGGTATACAAAGGCATTTATTGATTGAAGAATTAACCCGAATATCTCCCATCTCAACCCCATAAACTTAAAATAGCCGGCAGCTGTATAATTTATATATAATCCATGTATAATATTTGTAATCAATGTATACCGGCTAGGAAAGTAAACAGTGAATCCGACCGGCTATTTGGGTAAAGATCCTTTTTTTGTATCCGTTTTTCTAATAGCTTTTCTAGTTATATAACTTAAAATGAAATTTATATGGGTTAGTATTTGAATTCACTCCATCCATAGTATTGTATGTTGATGGATTATTTAAGTTGCACGCAAGCTGGCCGAACACCATGTCCATTAAGGACAACCTGGTGCACTAAGCTCCCTCTATGGATGGGTTCATGTGAAGGACCAAACGGTAGTAGGTTTATTGTATGCGGACTTGCATTTATTCAAGAGGCTGTTTCCACGGCTTAAACCTATGGCCAATATTATAAAAGAACATTTTCCTACACCACTTCATGACTTTTCGGGTACAAGCTCAATTGTATCATATGATCCACCTTCATTATTGTCACCTCTTACAGTTGTTGTATTAATAGGATGAGCAATTTCCATACTTTGCCCTTCACTCTATAAGAATAACAACATCATGAACATTATTAAGTAGTAACAACCTCAATATACAAGGAACTAGATAGATGTTATTACATTGTATTTGAAAAAGAAGTACATCTACAATATGAAAACTACATATGAGTTTTCTACATATGCTCGCAGAATACATCTAGTTCACAGTAAGGTTGAAAAAAGCGGGTTGTGTTAGCCCAGATAGGTTCAGGATTAGGGTAAAGAAATAATCGATTGTGATGAAGCCTTTATCCTCATGGTTGTTCTATCCTTAGCATGATATATTGGCTACTGGGTTTGGCATTAAATAGTCTAGAGCTTCCATTCTATTGCCTCCCGGTATTGAGGTGTATAATCAAGGATTCTCACATCATGCACAGGTGTGGGTAAAGAAATTAGTTCCACCAAAACAATATGTGGATATGATGGTAGATGAGAAAGGATTCCCCATCATAGTGGATATATAGAGTAATATGTTTGTCCAAGAGAGTCTATTTCAAATAGGTAGTTGGAACATAGGTTGATTTATAGGGAAGTCAAAGAATCTTTTCTGATAGGTATGAAGAAGTAAATGAAATCAATGTCTACCTTAAACAGGACTAGAGGAGAACAACTATGTTGCATGTCTATAAAGAGACTTGGTGGAAAGGAGAGAAGGTTAAAAAGATGAACAAAACAAGCTATAATTTGTGGTATTTTGGTTTGTGAGAGATCAAAGTAGGCACGGGGTAGAATTCATGTAGAACCAGGACATAAAGATAAAGTTGCAGAAGTTAAAAACATGTTGATAGGATTATCTTAGTGTGGGAAAGAAAACAAAAAGTATCGTTAGTGCATAGGCTTCACAAATAGAATTAGATGAGGAAACAGAAACTAAAATTTTAAAATATAGATTCCCATTGGTACAAGGGGTTCTACGTGACCAACAAATGTTTGTACAAGGAGATTTGAATGGATATGTGGTTAGATATGTGACACTTAAACTGAGTACATAACAAATATTGTGATACAAGCAATGGAGAAGGGAATGTTTTAAAGTTTGCATTAGCTTGTTATCTCTATTTTTAGGCTTTCAGCTAAGACCTACTTTGAAGAAAGAGAACAACATTTGATGGTATTTAAGAGAGGAAGCAGCAATAGCCAAATAAACTTCATTCTTACTAAAGGAAGTGACAATTCCACATGTAAGGGCAGCAATGTTATACCATGAGAAGACCTAGTCCTAACCATCCAAAGTAGACTGGTGCTCTTGCATGTAGAGCGAAAGAATGGAGTGAAAATGGAAAAGAGAAATATGCAACCAGATTTTAATGTGCACACTAAAAGGTTTAAACCACAAAACATTCAAGGACAAGCTATTGGAGGATGGAGCATGAGACTTAGAAGTAGAGATAAGATCTGCAGAAGTAAATGCAAGTTACATCTTTATTCTTTACTGCATTTGAGTGCAAATTCCATTTTAATTAGATTGTATGCCAAGCTAGTGCATATAGGTACTCCAAAAGAATGAAGAGTGATAAGCATGGAAGAGATGTAGAGGTTGTCATCATGCTTATGTAAAAGACAAGTGTGCATGAGTGTCTTACCCTGATTTAGTCTACAGAAAACTGAGTTGTAGAAGCTATGGAAGACACTTGGTAGTTTTTGCAGTTTAACCAAGTATGAAAGTAAAAGGAATTTTTATATTGGTTTGGATCACAATATTCTGCTTAGTCTTATGTGGTTTCTCAGCGTCACCACTAACAAGGCTAAGTCGGTTTTCACCGGATCACCAAAACCGAATGCCACATCTTGGTGTGAAAACAAGAGTGTGTGGTGGGTGGGTGGGATTTCAAGACAATGCTGGGGGAGCTATATCCAAACGTTATTGGTGTATCAAGGGGTCATGCCTTTGAAGATTAGGTGCTGACTGTAGTGCTGGAAATTCTAATAAATCTGAAGCAGATCTGGAAAACTATTCCCTTTTGCATTTTTGGACTATTTGGTTGGAGAGGAACAATTCTTGTTTGAAAGAAAAAAGAGACTCCTTTCTAGAATTAATAATTATTGTCCACAGAACTTATATTTTTGGTGTAACTGCAGTATGGACTTTGAGTCTGTTAGGACCAAGGAGGAGTCAATTGATAATCTATTGTAATGGTATGTTGTTGAGTCATTTATTGCTCTGTACCTTCTTGGTACTTTATAAATAGAACTTGACCTTATCATAAAAAGAAAAAGCGACAACATTTTCATCCCTTGCATAGGTACTCTTGGTTACCTTCTGTGGGAATTTCATTCCTTGATTCTTGGTAGCCGGATATTTAGTTAATTAGTTTCACTCCACTGGATCCTTTTCTTCAGTCAATCATAGATTGGTTTCCTTGGTAAATCTTGATTGATTTGTACCAGATCTTCATTAGTGTATAGTTGACCGGATCATCATTAGCGTATTGCTGTGCACTCAAAACTTCACCATATTAGTGGCAAACCCCTTTCAAGGAAAAGATTGTTGTCATCATTAAAATCCTGGAGCTAACATTATGATCCATTGGCAGTTCCAACTGCAGTCCCGATACTCAGGGTAGTAATGACTGAAACATGATTTACTTACTATGGTAGGACTCACTGGATAAGCTCAATGGCTGAGCTAGGGCCTAGCTTAATGGGATGAAGAGATGTTTTAACAGAAGACTTAAGACTTAGTCAACTTAATCAACTGCTGGGTATGGTGCTTTCATGTGTCCATCATACCCCTAAAACAACCATAATAAGCCTTTATGATGTTATCTTTTTCTCCTGGAATTTGAGGACTCTCTAGAAATTCATGCCTTCTCTTTGTGTGCCATTTCAATTAATCAAGTTTCCTACCAGCATATAGATGCCCCCCCCTCTAGACAACCGTAGTGAAGAACACAATTGCCGAGAACGGTGTTATATTTGTAAACTGTAATTCATTCAGATAATCATTACCCTTTACTGCATAAAGGTGTACATGTGTCTCTCTACCTGTGAAGTTTCTATTGCGAGTAATAGATGAAAAATATGAACTCATGGTGTATGATTCCACTTTTTATATTGCAGGGAACCTATGAAAAAGGGACAAATGCTGATATTGAAGAGTTTATCTATCAGTTGTTAGATGTCTTTGATGATGGCGTTGTTGGAAGGTAGAACAATAAGCTTTGATATGTTTAAGGCTATGCATAGTTTGGTCCCTCTAGATTTAGTTTTTCACATGTAACTATGCTCGACTTTCAAAATGTGTCAATTATCTCTCTTGATCCATGGGGTAATGTTAAGAAGTCCAAACTAACTTTTTAGTGGAATCGACAATATCACCAGCTCAAACTTTATACCTATGAAAACAACTGGCAGAGGTTCTTACTGTAGGTTGGTTGAAGGCATAGAGGGTTGTCGGCCATCGTGATTCGTGAGGGCATCATGTTTTGGGTAAAAGGGTGGACTAGCTATTTGAAGATTTATGTGCTAAACTGCAGTTAGTTTTAGTGAGAAGGCTCTCCTAAAAGTACTTGCCAAGGGGGTACACTTGCCATAAGTTGGATTTAAAATCAACTCTTTCACTTTTCCTTTAGATTCTGCTCCCCCCTGAAAAATGCTGTAAGGTGAAGGACATCAGAAAAAAAAAAAAACGGTAAAGTGAAGGATTTCATTAGAAAAAAAAAATACTGTAAGGTGAAGGGAAGTTACACGTTTAATGTGAAAATCGAGGGGAGTTTTGTTTCACAAGTCGGCAATTAGAGGAAGTAAATAGTATTTATGCTATTTTTAATTCAATTAACTGCTTTATCTTTATCCTCCCAAGTTAAATTTTAACCCTTTTTCACAGAAAAGCAACTGCTTGGTACAGTTGAGATAGTTTGTGCTCTGTTTTTGCACAGTTGAGGCAGTTCTTTTTCCTTCCACCACTAGGAGAACCAGGGATAACTTTACATTCGTTTTAATTTTGACCTTGTTTATATTGAACTGACTTGTGAGATTCTCGCTTTGGACATATCTCTTTGTTTTTGTTTTTATTTTAATATTTTTCATTCAATATACAATTGAGGTATTCTAGTCTTAACACTGACTTGAAAGCTGCTTAGACATCTCAGAATCTCTAGGTCTAGGATACTTTTTTTCATAACTAAGAATCCCTGATGCCTAGTGGCACACTGTTTGAAACTCGGTGGATGATGGTCTACTATACCCTTCTCCACTTAAATTTCCAGCTTTTATAAATGGCAAATGACAATGTTTGAAACCATGATGTGTGCCTAAATAACATATTATTTGTTGCACTTTTACTACGAGTAGACCAATGCCCAGGGGGGCATCTCTTGGACTACTTTAAAATGATAATGATGAGAAGATGATCATTATCAAGATGCTAATGTTATGGAGAGGACGGATCTTAGTAAAAGAATGACCATAATTCCTAGATAAGCTGTCAATGAAGACCAGTCAAATGTTAATATAACTGGCAAGCGAAATGAATATCTCGAAAAAGGTTGTGATGCAAGCTTCTGAAAAAATAGGGATTTAAGGCATGTATTTCATTATTAAAAGCTTATATGGAAGTTGGTAGAGATTGTTATTGTCACTATCATATGTATGTGTGTGACATTTTTCACAAAAACCCAATGTGTCTTTGCCCCCTCATCTTGTGATATTCACGACTTCTTTTTTCGTCCTTTACCCTCTCTAATCGAGTGATGGTATAATGATAAATCCGGTTCCCTCAGGCTGGCTTTCTCCAAGGGAAGTTTGCTTTTCTTGGTTTATGCAAAGTTCTCCATGATCAACCGCTTATCAGACTTTCCAAAATTGTTTCTTCTAGTCATCCTTGGGCATCCTGTTCCTTTTCCTGCAGTCGTCTTAGTATTATCACTCTTTTCAATAGGTGCATAGTATACCTTATTTTCTATAGCCTCCTCGCTCCCCCTGGGTTATTCCTCTTCCGTTAAGCTTTACAATAATTGATCTTCCCAACCCCCTTCCTTGGCTGTCTTCTGCAGGTGGGCTCTCCCTAAGAAGTACAACTAAGCGTGGCTTGCAAACTTTTAACTGTTTTTCCATCCTTGCAAGCACTCGATACAAATTTAACCATCAGGTTAGTTGGGGAGTCGAGTGATGTTTGTTGCCTTTGATAGTGCTATATTTCCTCTCTAATAATAAGGTAAAATAATAACAAGAAGGGAGGATGGCTGGAGCATTACGCTCCGTGAAGAAAATGGTGTATTTAAGTTTAGAATTTTATTTCTGAGAATGGATCTCCATCTGGAAAATGCCTTTGTTTGTCCACTGTACTCAAAACATCTGGATTGGGCCTCTTTTGTTAAAAATTACCATTACTTTTTTGAGGTGGAAGTGATATAGAATTTTATTTCTGAGAATGGATCTCCATTGAGAAAAAACAAGAGGAAGAAGGAGGAGGTTCCAGCTTTATTATTCAAGATAGGCATAATCACGTCACATTGATTGATAAACATGAAGTAACATGTACATACACTTTTTGAATAAAATGTGATTGACCATGCCTTTGGGGTATCTTCTGTGGTCCATTTCAGCAAAATAATATTCTGAACTGAAGAGAAATGAGTTCTTCTTTGATTGCTCTCCATGAACTAGAAGCTATTTTTTTTATTTTTTTTTGTGAAAAACCTAGAAATCATCCTTGTTAGCTGATATGGATGTACGAAGGATCCAACACTGGTTAGTCCATGATAATTGGAAAGAGCATATCATCTGGCATTAGATGACAGATCGTTTCCTGTATTTCAAATTTTCAATAGTTGTCAGATGAAAGGTTCATTTCTTCCAGAATCTCTTTTTCTTTCTCTTTCTCCTTTTGCTTTATATGGAACACTTATTTGTGTAACGAGAAGCCTTATCTTCAGTTTATGAGCTTGACTGCCTAAACTTGGATGTCAAATAGATTCATTGAAGCTCTGTAAAAATAGCCCCAGCCTTGTTCGGTTTTAAACACATAATTGTTCATAATGATTAAACATAGTTCTGGATCCAATATTGGATACCCGTACTATTGAATATCAAAAAGAGAAAGATAAAAGAGAAATCAGTAGTATTATTTTCTCTTTTATGGTGGTAAATACATCAGTGAAATCAATTTGCAGATCAGATCTTGAAGCTGTCTTGACTGCAGTACTAAGAAATATATCTTCTCATGAGAGCCATCAATCTGAACCTAGTTCAGACAGGGAAGTTCTCGACATTTTCCTCAACGCTGCAAATTTAACAACGGATGATACAAAATGCGCTGAAAGTTATATGTCTTTTGAGGAATTTAGAAGTTGGTGTGCCCGTCTTCCATCAGTAAGGAAGTTTCTCGGAACTCTGTTGTCTCCACGTGATTCAGGTTTCTGCTTTACAGTCATCTTGTGTTTTCTAATTATATATTTCCACTTTATTTTCTTGTCATTTGTAGTTTCTCTAAGAGGAATGTCTTTTCTACATATTGGACATTGCTTACTGGGTGAATTTCTGTTGGGCTTAAATGTTAGCTTTTCTTACATTACTTCTATATTTGCTGAAACTTCTATGACAACTATGCATGATACTGGCTTTTCCATGTAATAGACATTTTACTTGTGTTTTCTTTGAAACTTATATGTTATCATGCATATGCTGGAGTTGTTAAATATACTGGTGTAGTTGCTGTTATGGGGATTCTCATAACCAGTGGCGTGCACAAGATTTTTAGTAAGCGGCGTCAACAATAAAATAAGAGAACAAACGAAGAATTCGTTGTGATGATATCATATTAAAAAGGCAATCTAGATGTTAGTACTAAATATAATTTAAGCAAATTGCCCAGTGGCATATCTAGGTTTGCGCCCAAGCTCAAAGTGTGATATGGTGCAACGGTTATTGGGTGCACCTCTCTAAGTGAGGCTGGGGTTCAAAATCTGTCTATCTTGTTATTTTTTACTTTTTTTCCCATGCCTTTTGCATTTTAATTAAATATTTTTTTCTTTCTTTCTTTCTGTGTTTAGTTTATTCTTCCAAAATTTCAAAGTATAACACGTTGAATTCCTGTTCTCCTTTTGATGCAATAAAAATATATATTATTAAATCAAATATGTAAATTAAAATTAGTAGCAGTGAAGGATATAGCATATAGCCAATGAGTTCAACTGATTCAATAATTTGGACACAAAATATCGTACATATGTAACTATATAAAAATAATTAACTTTGAACATATAATTCCACCTCATCGTAATAGTGCACCCATATTTTCGAATTCACGGATCTTCCTTCTGCATATTGCTAGAAGTCTTTTCGACGAGTTTTCATTTTTTAATTTGTATAATGATAACCTCATCAGAGATGCTTTAAACTAAGTGCTTATTCATTTTGAGACACCAAAAGTGTAACCTCATCAGAGATGCTTTTAACTAAGTCCTTTTTCATTTTGAGACACCAAAAGGAGGTGTAGCATAGTAATTTAGTTGATTGTTAGTGTATGACGATTTGGCTTCGATTCTTTGTAACCATGACTTTACTTATAACCACTCTAGAGTATTGTCAGTTATGCACATTTAAGTTTGTGCAAAGAAATCTGTTTTTTTCTTCATATTATTCATTCTACTTCTCCACCTCAAAAAATGAAAAAAAAAAACACAAAAAAATGGTGAATTATTTCCCCAGTTGCAAAACTGTAGTCAAGCTAGGGTGTAAGCAGTGTTTACTAATCTATTAGTATTTTTTGCAGGCTCTGAGGTTCCTATGCTAGTATACCCGGAGAACATTGATCCTGCTGTAATATTGTTAAGAAAGGAATATGCTTGGCATATAGGTGGGGCCCTCCCACAAGACGAGCTGCATGAATGGAGACTTTTGTATCACAGTACAGTACATGGCCTAAGTTTCAGTACTTTCCTGGGGAACATTTCGTGAGTGGCTTCCTGCTTAATTATAAATGAGTTTCTTATTGAGTATTAACTATCAATATCTTTGATATCATTGAGATCCTTAAATTAGTTATAATTAGGTCAAAAGATTTTCTTGGTAGTAACCTTGTTTTCATGTTTACTTGGTGCTTGACAGAACATTTCTCAGCTTATTAGATCACTGAATATGCTTATATTATTATCTTTCAGTTTATCCTAACATCCACTTGCACAACTTGCTAATAGATGTCATTTTAATAGTTTTTTTTATTATATAGTTTTAAGGTTAAATGCCATGAGATCAGCTGCAAAGTTTACATAAGTATCCTTAGTTCAACGGACTTTGAAATTTCAAGATAGTATCACACACATTTTACCAATAGTTTCCCAGCAAAACTAACTGCTTTTTTTTGAGAAAGGTAACATTTACTTCTATATATCCACAGGTATACTACATCAAAGTGTAGTTCCCCTCCAAAAATTTATACTTACAACAGCCCTAAGATCTTTTAGTTACAGCCAGTCAATAACATTAGAAACATCTTCAGAATTTCCTATTACTACTTGCTTACACCAAAAATAATAAAGACCTAGGCAGTTTATCTTTATCTTCTGCATATTGTTGTTCTTTCCTTCAAAACATCTTTGATTCCTTTCATTCCAAATTGTCCACCAAATGCATGCTGGGACAATCCTCCATCTCTCCTCCTTTTTTCCTGCATTTCCATCACTATTCCAGCATTTTAGAACTTCTGTGATTCTCCCTGGTTTTGTCCACTTGATCTTCCTCTTGTGAATGAACATTTGCCAT
>NW_006238934.1:2898610-2935109 GCF_000226075.1 Solanum tuberosum | reverse complement strand
CTTACAGTGAACTCTCCCTTTCTCTCCCCTTTCCATATCAGTCTATCTTGCTCTTCTGTTAGATTGGTAGCCCTAGCCATTGTGTCATGAAATCTTGCTATGGATGTTATTTCCCAGTCATTTAAGTTTCTTCTCAGATGTAAATTCCACCCTTGTCCTGTCCATAAGTCTGCCACTGATGCTTCTTGTGCTTGACTTAGACTATGTAGCTCACGGAATGCTTGTTTGAGTGTCTCCTGTCCGCACCAGATGTCATTCCAGAAGGCCACTTTTTCTCCATTACCAACCTTACATTTTATTCTATCTTTGACCAATAGCCATAAGTTCCTGATTGATCTCCATACACTACAATCATAAGGCCTGGTCACTAACTGCATTTTATAATTATAGATGCTTTCCTTAGGAAGGTTAGAGGTGTCTGCCAGTTGCATTAATATATGAGTGGAGTAAGGCGTCGTCTGGTAGTGTATTAGCAAAAATAATGCATGCATTAGCTCTATGTATTAGTAATGTCTTGTTTGGTGCACTTTTTCATGCTATGTTTAACTAATGCTTGCATTAGTTATACACTCTATTGTGTATTGGGGAGTGTATTACTAATACCATGGATTTTTAATTTTAGGTATTAGTAATGCAAAGGGATTATGCATGCATTAGCATGGGTAAAGACCCAATTACCCCTCAAACCCCCTTTACATCTTTTTCACCATAATTGTGGATGATATTTTTGTAAAGAAATATTTTTATACATTGCATTCTATTTTTAATACACCAAACCAAACAATGCATAAGAAATAATCTATGTATAATTAATGCAAGCATTACTAATACACTCTATTTAGCATTATTCCTATACACTCTACCAAACGACCCCTAAGTGTCGTATTCATGATCCACCCTCTAAGAAGCTGTGATATTTATCTATGGTGGTGATAGGGCATTGCATAATTCTCATGGCCCACTGCACTCTCCTTTTGAGATGCGCCACCCTTGTCCGCCCCTGCTCTGTTTTGACTTGTGTGTGTAGTTTTCCCTACTTAAACCTAGCCTGCAGGCATTTCTACACACTCTACATGGGCATGTAGCCTTGGTAAGTTTCAAGAATCACTCATTGTTTTCTTCATAAACTTTGCATCACCGAGTCTCAAACCAACCAAGAAACTAATAAGGTGTCTATAACACAGTACGAAGAATCCAAGGATGACTCGAGAATTTGTTGTTGAAGACTTGAAATGGCTATTGACACCCACAAAGAAATGTCATTCATTAGCTGCATGAATCCCACCACAGGAGCGTACACCATATTGCATGTGCCTTTTTGTTGTAGTAGCTGAATGATAAATTTGGCGCAACTAATGCATAAATGCCATCACTTTTTCTTCCCCTTTCTATATCTGAGTGTGGTTAGTATCAATTTTGTGAGCCAAGTGTAATCCAAGTATTAACCCCCTACTTGAACTGCAGAAATGACAAAGGACCAACTTTATTGGTAATTAAAGACAAAGAAGGCTATATTTACGGAGGTTATGCATCTCAGCCATGGGAGAAGCATGCTGACTTTTATGGGGACATGAAGTCTTTCCTCTTCCAGCTATACCCAAAGGCATCGGTTTACCGTCCTACTGGAGCGAACTCTAATTTACAGTGGGTAAGTTTCTGAACTTTTTGATATCAGTTACTTTATCCATATTAGCTGTCAAAAGAAATAATGGATGCACTTGGTATCGTTCGAGAAGGCCTCTCCGTCTTCAGAACTTTAAAGTTCCTCCAACTCTCCAAAATTTCATTTTTCCTATTATCTCGTGGACTCTTCATTTCTCAAGTTGCAACTCGTTGCTATTGGTTACTATACCTATTGCCTTAGAATAGCAAGTGATTGTCTCACTTTGACCAGCAGTCACCAAGATCCTTGATGGGTTTTGGATTTTGAAGCTTTAGGTCAGTCATTCTTCTCTTGCCTTCTGAGGCTCGTTCAAGTCCCCTCAGTACAGTGGTACTAATTTTCCTGGTTCATGTTAAGTCCTTAAGCCTGGATGTTCAGATGTTGAAACAATAAATACTTGCAAACTGGAATTGTATTTATCGACTATCGAAGTACTACTAAGATGTTTAAGCTCTTTTCTTTTGGCAGTGTGCTATACATTTTAGTTCTGAGAGCATCCCCAATGGCATTGGTTTTGGAGGACGAGCACACCACTTCGGCTTGTTCATCTCAGCTAACTTTGACCAGGGTCATACTTTCACCTGCACTACCTTTGGCAGTCCTAGCTTGTCAAAGACCCACCAAATCTATCCAGAAGTGATAGAATGCTGGGGAGTTGCGATAAAAAGAGCTCAAGATAATCAGGATAGACTTCAAGGTACCGTGTTAGAAAGATTTAAAGAGGATCGCCATATGCTTAACATGGTTGGACTTGCAAATTCAAGTGAGTGATGTGCCTCCTGTACTTGCTTCTTCTGCTCAATTAGCACAGTTTCGAGAGTTTATTGTCTTGCGTGTAACTTAATATTGTATCGTGTTATTACAATGGAAGTGAGTGCAAAATCACAAGATGCTCAACCCCGTGTACGCGTACATAGCATCTAGAGTGTAATTTAAGGTTTTGCAATCATTACTATCCCTGGAGTCATGGCAAATTTCTTCACGCCTTGCTCCTATCATTGTTAGTAGTAATTGTCATTTTGATGTATTATTGGCGTATGCAGATTCAACATTTTGTTACTCTTCTTTAAGGTGATTTAAACATTAAAGTGCCTTGTCATGTTGCTCAATTAGTTGGTAATAGATATAAAAAAGGAACAAAAGCATTTTTATGATTGTGATTCAATGTGTCAACATATTGTTCTCCATCCTATTATGTGAAATGAGAAAAAGAAAGATATTTAATCACCAAAGTGAAATCTTCAATCGAGAAAACTCAACAACATTGTAATCTTTAGGGGTGGCGTTTGGTTCTTCGGTTTTTGGTTTTTGAAAAGTGTGCATCGTATATCAAATCAAACTAATTCAATTTGGTTCGGTTTTTCGATATTTATGCCCTAGTAAATCTTACAAAGTAGAATCCGAAGAGGATAGCTAATCAAGATAATATTAAGAGTGCACTCATCATTTTGTTTGCCGTAGTTTTATTTGACACCGTTTAAAGAGAAAAAACATCTAAAAGATTTGCATTTATAAATGTTGTACTAACTTTTTTTTTTGGTGATAAGGAGTGGTACTAACATTTATACAACTATCAAAACTTAAAAAAACCTTGTGATCATGATGTTAAAAATATCTCATTTATGAATGAGATATTCTTTTTAAAATGGACTAATAAGAAAATAGTGTCAAACAAAACATGTAGGTTTCAAGAAAAAAATATAAAGATACACAAAAGATGCTTTCAATTAAGTCAAAAAAAAAGAGGAAAAAGAGACTATTAGAATGGCAGGAAACAAATAGAGCTTTGGCATAGATTTCTCTAAACAAATAAAGGATAAAACATAAATCATGAATAATACAATATTCTGTGATCGAGTACTGATAGGCAAAGTGCAAATACCTAACAACAATATAAGTCAGAAGAGAGTGGTGTATACACAGCATCACACCTAACTTGTGAACTTAGAGAATCTATTTTCGATAATTGCTCAGCTCACAAACAGAAATGCACATAGTTAAAAAAACAAAAGATCACACCTAACTTGTGAACGTAGAGAATCTATTTTCGATAATTGCTCAGCTCACAAACAGAAATGCACATAGTTAAAAAAACAAAAGATCACACCTAACTTGTGAACGTAGAGAATCTATTTTCGATAATTGCTCAGCTCACAAACAGAAAATGCACATAGTTAAAAAAACAAAAGATCACACCTAACTTGTGAACGTTAGAGAATCTATTTTCGATAATTGCTCAGCTCACAAACAGAAATGCACATAGTTAAAAAAACAAAAGATCACACCTAACTTGTGAACGTAGAGAATCTATTTCGATAATTGCTCAGCCCACAAACAGAAATGCACATAGTTAAAAAAACAAAAGATCACACCTAACTTGTGAACTTAGAGAATCTATTTTCGATAATTGCTCAGCTCACAAACAGAAATGCACATAGTTAAAAAACAAAAGATCACACCTAACTTGTGAACTTAGAGAATCTATTTTCGATAATTGCTCAGCTCACAAACGGAAATGCACATAGTTAAAAAAACAAAAGATCACACCTAACTTGTGAACGTAGAGAATCTATTTTCGATAATCGCTCAGCTCACAAACAGAAATGCACATAGTTAAAAAAACAAAAGCTTTATAGTTCTGCAATATTCAATTCATATTTCATAAAGAGAAATGCACATTACCCATAGGTTAAAAAAAAACTAAATTGGTTCACAAAATCCCAAATTTAAACAATAATCAGATAAAATCAAGTCTACAATTCAGGAAAAATCACTTCTCATAACAAAATAAAACGAACAAACCGATCTCAGTACCCACCACGACCTCCACGTCCGCCGCCGAATCCACCACGACCACCGCCAAATCCACCAACAGGTCCAGCAATAGCCACCGTCTGCTCTTCCTTGAGTACAACACCAGGTAATTCACTCATACCCATTGAAGCAAGCAAGTCAATAGTCTCCTTATCAACTTCAATCCTCTCAGTATTAATAGCAGATTCATCAGGAACAAAGTCCATACGGCGTTCTCTCTCTTCCTCTTGTAACTTTAGAGAAATGCCTCTAACTGGACCTTTTTGGATTCGCTTCATCAGATGAGTAGAGAATCCAGCGATCTTGTTGCGGAGACGCTTAGATGGAATGATAGCAACTTCTTCGAGAATCTTCTTGTTTGTGTGGAAATCTAAGGTCATTTTTGAGTAGTAACGCTCGATCACTTGACGTGAAGATTTCTTCACTGTTTTTGTACGGACACGACCCATGGCTGCTTACCGGAGCGGCGGCGAAGGGGAGGGGGGAGGGGTAGGGGATTCGAGCTGTGTAGGGAGGAGGAAGAAGAAGGAGAATTAGGGCTAATGAGTAGCTCTAGGGTTTTAAAAGATTGAGAATTTGGGGGAGAAAATGACAAAAATGGTTCCTCAAGTTTGTGGTAGGTTCAAAGTAGTCCTTACATATATTTTTGAGTAATTTTGGTTGTTTACATTTAGCAAGTGAACACTTTTGATCTTCGATACGTGAACTCGCATTTAAAGGTTGTAGTTGGGTACTAAAATTGCTAACTTTTAATAAACTTACAAGGATTACAATAACTCAAGAGTATCTAAGGGACCGTTTTAAATCTATCTCCCAATATAAAGAATTGCATTTTCATTTTATAATTACACTTTAAGTAACAATTTAACTTTTGAAAAAAAAGTGTGGTTAATCGACCTAACTTTTACCTTTTAGAGTAGAGGAAAGTGATATTTGTTTAGTCAAAATTTCTCAAAAGAAAAAGTGCTTTTGAAGTGTTGCAAAATGAGCTAGTTTTAAAAGTTTGACAAACAGACTATTTCGCTTAAGCTTGGTTAGCCTGTTCAATTCAAGGACTGGGCTGAGGTTGGACCCAAACACAACTCCTACTCCCAATGATGCACTTCAAAAGCCCAACTACTATGATGGACAAATCCAGTGTATCACAGTTCACATGTTTGTATTGTATGTGTCATTGTGTGTTGTTTTCTTTTTGACTTATTCTAAAGAGGAGAAAGGAATATTACAATTTTTATGCAAAGTGAATTCAATTGAATCTCTTTCATTTCGCTTAGCGTTTTCCTATTGAGGCAGTGAAGTTTATGCATGTATATATATGACAATAATAATTGAAAAATCCCTCACATGAAAGTTTCTTTTCGATCTTTTTATTTTCACGCGTCTATAAAGTATATATCAACATTCTTTATCATATCTTTGGAAATGTATTAAAACTATAAAACTGTCAATTTCAAAAAATAATAAAGATCAAAATTAATTTAGATATACATCGAATAAAAGATGTATAATTCATAGGTACTCATATATTAATTAAGCCCAATAGTTGAAGAACTTGCGCATATCTTCAATACAAACACTCAACTTAAAAAGGTATATATATATATCTTCAATACAATCATTCAATTTAAAACGAAAGTACTCCTTCAATATGCTTCATTTTAGTTGTTGTTCTTGTTTTTTTTATAGTTAATCCAAAATAATAATTATTATAGAAAATCAAGATATAATGAAGATTTTTTTCTCATTTTACTTAGTATTAATTGTTTTTAAGAATAATAAACACTGAATACTTAACATAGAAAACTAAAATATAAAAAATACAGACACACAATATTACGATTGTTTAGATCAGTTTAACCTTGTTCTTTTATCAAACATTTAATAGTATAAATAATATTTACGTGATCAAATCACTTACTTAAATAATTAGAAATTAATTTCTTGATAAACACTTCAATAAAATGGTACAATAATTAACATGCTGGCCTAAATTCATTTCCCATATGAAGAAAGAAAATTCAAAGAAAGACTTTAATTTATGATACATCTCATGCCTTTTAATGAAATGCAATTTGTTCTCAAATAATCTTATTTTTATTTCCAATATAAATATTTATCTTTAAAAAAAATATTAATTTTTACCCTACGACCATGGTAGGGTTGGGAGTACTTTAGAGGGCATAACTGAGATGATTAATGCATAGGTGGACAAAATTAATTTCTCAGGCATCATCAATATCACATGCTCTTATTAAATATTGGTGCCTAGTTGCCTACTACCGACACTTGGAAATAAAACATAACACACTTATATTTTATGGAGATTTAATATTTTTTTTAAAATATTTTTATTAATATTTATCCAGCATGATATAAGTGAAAACTCGGTTATGAAAGAATATAATTATATACTCCAACAAGATTTAATTTTAAGAGTTTTAACTCATTTCTTCATGAAAAAATTGAAGTGTGAAGGGAAGAGTGTTTCCATTTTTTCTTATGTTTAAAGAGTGATAATATGATCAAACTTCTTTTATCTTTTGATCAGCGTGCGAGTAAAAATATACTTTAAAAAACATCCAAGAAAATCATAGGACCCCCATAAAATTGAATAGGAGTATCTTACTATAAATTCAATTATAGTATAAATATTAAGTTAAACATATTAACAAGCATTGTGTATGCATAATGCATGCAAATAGGGACGTTAACATATATTAATAAGCATTGTATATGCATATAAGTAGGAACGACTCAATAAAATTGATGATCCGTTAATATTTACCCACTTCCACCCTCCATGCTATAGATGAGGCACATTTATGATTTGTGTATAACACCTCTTCAAATACAGGATATTAATGCAAATTCCACAATCTGCATGATCTTATAATATTGGAATTATTACATGTATGGCTCACTATCTTCTCTGGATATATATATCAGTATCTTTTCGGGCTTTCAATATTTAAATTTGACTAATACTATATAATAAATTTTTGATGTCTAAATTCGATCAAATTCAATCATTTGATTTGACTAGATCAAGATATAAATTATCTAAAAAAAAAGAGGAGTTAGTTGAGTACTTAAAGCTTATTTAACTGTCCAATTTAATATAGTCAATAAAAGAAATTTCATATCTCTAGTTTTCACATCTTTTAGCTCATTTTGATTTATATTAGATATAATAAAAGGTTATACATGAAAAATTAGCTAAATAAATTAAAATAAAACTATATTTCATCAAATATAACATACAAATGTCATCGATAATCATAATTCATAAGTTATAACAATCTTCTTTTACACAATAAAACTTAGATAATTTTTATCTTAAAAAAAACATGTAACAATATCTTGAAAATAGAAAAACTCCTTCAATACGTGCCTCTTGTGCCATGCAACTCTAACCTAATATAATCGAACCTTAAAGCGAATACTAAAAAAAAAGCTATTTCGAAAATAATACACTTTGGATTGTTTTAATATAAGTCATATTAGTAGTACTATAACCTCCATCAATCACAAGGTTAACTCCACTTACAAACTTAGACTCATCACTTGCCAAATACAACGCCGCCTCCGCCACATCCTCCGCCGTCGGAGCCACCCCTTTTAAATTCGCCGACGAGCAAATTATTCCGTCCACGACGCTCTTATCGACACCCATTGCCTTCACTAACATTGGTGTCGCCACCGCGCACGGTGAGACGCAATTCACTCTTATCCCATGTTGCCCTAATTCGGCACATAAATTCTTCATGAGTCCCACAACCGCGTGTTTCGAGACGGTGTATGAATGTGGTGATTCGCCCGAGGAAACGGAGGCCGAACTAGACGTAAAAAGAATGACACCTTTCTTTGCTGGGATCATGACCCGTGCAGCATATTTCGCCCCGAGAAAAGATCCGTACACGTTAACGTCGAAAACCTTTTTGAAATTCTCGTTGTCCGCGTCAATTATGTTGAAATCGAGATTCCCTGGAATTCCTGTACTTAGGAGTGATAAAATTAGCTCATGAAAACATAAGTTATCTAAATTTGAACGAGGTATTAACTTTTTATGGTCGATTTATTATGTGAAAATTTCCTTTTTAGGCCATTATTTTGAGTTTTGTCTTTATTTTAAAAATGTGCAAATATAACTCTTTAGAAAATTAATCTTCTAAGTAATGGTTCAAATGTTTGTTGAATAACTAACAAAATTCTAGATTTAACATTTTCTCATAAGATTTCTGATTTGCTCAAAGAATGTTTAGATTGTGATCTAAAATTTCATAAGTTGTACAAAAAAAAGTTATTTACTAAACAACAGTCCACAAAGGGATAACTAGTGAAAATTTCTCCATTTTGACTCGTTCAACTATGTAATAGGAGTAAAAAAAACTTTGATAAGAATTAGACAGATTGAATTATGACTCATTGTTTAGCTTATTTTGTTCCGTTCATTCAACTCAAGAAACCTTTGGGAGGTCATTGTCTATGTATTAATTACATATAGCTTAATTTAATCGACATAAAATCAATTTAACCGCTCATTTAACACTCCTACCTGCGTTGTTGAACATGATATCGAGTTTGCCATACTTGGAAATTGTTGTGTCGATGAGGTTTTCGACATCGGAGACCTTTGTTACATCACAATGTATGTATGTAAAATCATTGTTGTTGTTATTAGGACAATTGAGGAGATTGTTGCAAAGGGATTGTCCAATTTCATCTTGAACATCTGCTATAACAACTTTTGCACCATTTTGTAAGAAAAGTCTCACTGTACTTTCTCCAAATCCACTAGCTCCTCCTGTTACAATAGCTACTTTCCCTTCTAATCTGCATTTTAAAAAAATGTGCATTCAGAATTTGAAATTTATGAATATTTATAACAATCTCAAGTCAATATATGATAATAACTGAGTTTACAATCAAATATTTATAAAATTTCAATGGATTTCTTAAATATATACATGATTTGGACAAAATATACTAGATTCCTGTGAACTTATACTTCATACTTTGCATCCGCTACTGATTTTCTGTGACAACTTAAATTTATAGATTCTTATAACAATCTCATATTAATATATGATGCTAATTGAGTTTACAATCAAATATTTATAAATTTTCAATGAATTTCTTAAATATACATGATTTGGGCAAAGGATAGTAGATTTTCGTGAACTTATACTTCATACTTTGCATCCACCATTGATATTGTGTAACAACTTAATTTTTTAGTGAAATGATACAAATCAATATAACTTCAGAACCAATATTGTACGTAGATAAGTTCAATTAAACTCATAACTTTTAGGTTCATGTGTAATGAAGATATATGAATGACATAATTAAGTAAAAAAAGATGTAAGCTTACCTTTTGCTTGTGTGAGCTAGAGGAGAGGAGAAGCCATTCATTTTTAACAATTTTTCTTGGAAATAAGAGAGGAAGTTCTAAGCCAATGAGATTTTATTGTTAAAAAAAAAGAAGCAAAGAAGCATTTTATAGACAGCAAATGAGGTACCCTTTTAATGCTGTAGTATTATTTATATATAGTTGTATTAAATCAGATTGACACCAAGTTATATAGGTACACATGCTTTGCTGCTATTATAAGTTTTGATAGTAATTGATTTAATTTGTACGATGTGATGATGTTTAATTAAATATTAAATTTAAGGATAAAATGAAAAATAAAAATATAATTCATATTTAGAAATTATCTTATTAATAAAAAGTTTATTTGATTAATAAGTCGAAATCAATTTATTTTGAGAAGTAATTTTATAACTTTTAAGCCTATAAAATAAAGAGGAATTTTGAATACGTTATAAATTCTTGAATAGTCTTTTTTAAAGACAAGTGATCAAGAGGCGATATTCCTCAAGATCAACTTGAAATATATATATCTAAGTGCTGACTAACGTTTTAGGAGATTAAATACATCACAAAAAAGTTCAAATCACTTATCTTTTTGCCAATTAAATACAACACAAGAAGGTCCAAATAATTATACGCTTGAGAAATATGTTAGAAACAATCCTCAAATCATGAAAAAAAATCAAAAAGAAGAAATGAAGAAAATACACAGAATTATATTTACAATCTTAACAAATAAAATCACTTTATTTCTATTTATTTTGTGGTTATAGTTTATTCTCTATACTTCAATTTTTTTTAAATACTACTAAAAATAAAAAAACTAACAAAACTCGTAAATTTCAGATTTTGAATTCTCCTCACCGTTTTGGTGAGGTGGGGATCACATTGAGTTGGCAACAATTATTGGTCATGAAGTTAATGCTGGAGCTAATTGTAAAACATTATATTAAAAAAAATAATTAAAGAAACAGGAAGCAGATCCAACTACTACCAAATTGGGGCACAATTCTCTTGTAGCAGTACTCCCTTCATTCCATATTAAGTTAATTTTTGAGGTATTTTTCATTTTTCAAATTAACTTAATTGTTCAGTTTTCAAGATTATTTTTAGAGTGTTCTTGCAATTTTACCCTTCATTAGTTAGTATTGGAATTAGTAATTAATTAATATTTAGTTATTTTAATCATAAATATGACAATAATTAATAAGGATAAAAATGAAAAACTAGGTTCAATTTATGTCTTAATCTGTTTTTCTTAAAAGAGTGTGAAACACCTTAAAAATTAACTTAATATGGAATGGAGGGAGTAATAAATAAGTAGATTGCAATTTGCCATGTTCTGCTTCAAGACTAGTCTCTATATTACAGCTCTTTTTCCATCATGACGTTTACTTTTCATTTGTTATTTAATATTTTACATAAAAAAAAAATAGCAAGGAAATGATCTCTTATTATCAGTTGCAATTTAAATATAAAAAGTAACCATACAATGATTTTCTTGTATTTTGTTTATTGATTTTTCGTGAAAAGAATCATGCAAGTAAAAACATGTTAAGGTTATGTGCGCTAGTCAAGTTTGCTTTTAATAATGACTATCATATTGACGTCTTAATATTTTCTTATGAACCTTATATGAACGACAATGTAGATCTCCAAAATGGACCGTCAATACTAGTAAGCCCAAGCTCTTGGGCTGGATTTACTATGGAATTTGTTGGAAAATGTCCAAGTATAAAATTCATGTTCAAATTTAAAACGACACACTTTCTTGTTTAGTTTGTCACAAAAAGCTCATCTTTCTATATTTTAGAAACAATTTACCTTTAAATGCAATATAAAAATCGTGTATTGAAAAAATCCAATATAATGAAAGACATCGTGTGAGCTGCATTATGTAAAAGGTAATGAGGGATATCATCAATTCTAAAATCATAACTTGGTATTTCCATAATAACAAAAGTCTATCAGAAACGGCCTCTTTATATGTTCCACAGAGATAGGAGTAAGGTCAGCGTACACAGTACATCATAGTCTCCCCAAACTCCACTTGTAGGATTACACGGAATATAGTGCTGTTGCTGTTGTTATACAACATTATTTATATAAAAAAGATTAAATGAAATCCCATATATTAGGATTCTGGATACTTGAACATGCCTAGTCCTGGATTACACACAGTGAATCCCCCATCAATGAAAAGATTGTGTCCACTGATATACTGGGCATCATCACTTGCTAAGAACAATGCTGCTTTTGCAACATCATCCACCTTCAGAGTAGCTCCTTTAAGGTTCCCAACCGCGCTCATCGCATTCTCAAGCTCTTCATTTTCAAGCCCAATGACCTTTGTCGCCAATGGCGTGACCATCGCATATGGTGACAAGCAATTCACACGTATACCGAATTGTCCTAGCTCCACCGCTAGGTTCTTGGTGAGCCCCAACACGGCGTGTTTGGAGCTGCAGTATGCATGGGATGCTGCAGCTCCGACCGTGGAGCTTACACTAGCGGTGGAGATGATGCAGCCGCTACGTGTAGGGACCATGACGCGAGCGGCATGCTTCATGCTCAAGAAAACTCCTGTCACGTTGATGCTAAGGACTCGTTCGAAATCTGCTTTCGTGTTGTCTATGATTCTTGACTTGGTCTCGTCGCATATGCCAGCATTGCAGATCATGATGTCGAGTTTTCCAAATGTGGCGATGGTTCTGTCGACAGCTTCTTGGACGTGGTCTTCGTTTGTGACATCGCAGTGGATGTAAATGGAGTTGGATGAGCCTCCGAGGGCGTTGATGACTGAGTTGCCGAGTTCATCTTGGACATCGGCAATGACCACTTTGGCTCCATGTTCAGAGAAGAGCTTTGCAATTGCTTCACCGATACCACTAGCTCCTCCGGTTACAATTGCTACTTTCCCCTCTAGCCTTCATATACAAAAAATAGAAGTTATAGTGGTCTCAATTTCATAGCATTTTTCGCTTTAGAAAGAACATCTAATCTTCAAATGAATTTTCTCCTTGTTTCTTAAATTTTAAGGTGAATACATCTAACTTCCTATAATACAAACAATAATATACCTAGTGTAATCCCACAAATAGGGTCTGGGGAGGGTAGATGTATACAGACCTCACCCCAACCTTTGTGGGGTAGCTAGAGAGGTTGTTTCTGATAGACCCGTGAACTCAAAAAAAGAGAACTTATATGGATAAGAGTAGCAAGAAAAAGATAGACAGCAAAATATCAAAGTACAAAGCAAAATAGAGCAACTGATAGCCAAAAAAACACATTGAAGAATATATGATCCTACTTTCTATAATATAAAGTATTTAAAAAATACTTATGATAATCACAGAAAAAATCAGTTTACCTAAAGAGTACAAGTTTTTTATAAAAAAAACAGAAAAGAAACTAGAGAATATTTTTTTGTTGATCGTGGGGTTTGAACCCTAAAAAAGAGTATTAAGTATTAGTATTGATAAGTCTATTTAAAATTTGGATGAGACCAAGATCTTATTCCGTTTGCTTGAAACTTCTTATAACATTTTTCAGCAGAACATGTGATGGCAACAAGAGATTGATCTCAATGGATATTTTCGAAAGATAAACAAAGAATTATATGTTGGATGGAACTAACAAACATCGTCATAATTGTTTCCAGAATTAACCTTCATATAGTAAATTATCGTATCCAGGCTGGTTCATGACACACTGCCACAAGCTTCTTGAAATAAGTATACGAAAGAATTAAGGATGGTTTCCCGAAAGAATGTCTTACATGAATAAAAAGAAAATCGAATTTCATCAATAGTTAACATGTGATGTTATATCGAGAGAAGGCTTTCTGATACATACCTTTTGCCGATTGTTGAAAGGAATGAAGCAGAAGCCATAACTGGGAAAAAAAACACAACAAACTTGATTTAGGAGGAGAAATGTGAAGAAAATACCATCTACACTGAAGAAGCAAATATTGATATATACAAGGAGACTCTACACAGCTGTCTTTTTTGCAGAGCATTTTAGACAGCCTGCCCTGATAGAATATATGCATAAGGAACCAAGGAAGTGCAGACAAAATTTCGAATAGGACAACCTGTGTCCTTTCTCTATGGAATCCATGAATTAATAATGCAAAAAAAGAAGCTATTTACATTTCTTTCCTCCTCTTGGTGTCATTTCAACTTACTTATTCATAAGGACAATGATGTCTCAACTCCATTAGTCCTTTCTTTCTTTAACTTCTGTAAATGAGGTCAGCATAATATCCTATTTTTTTCTTGGGATGATCGGAATTACCTTAACTCTTAGTTCAATTCAAAAATATGCAACAGACACAGTGAAGATACTGGCAATAACTAAATATACAAATATAAGAAAGAAAAGCTTTTGGTTTCTTAGAGTTTCTTTGAACCGAGGGTCTATCGGAGACGGTCTATCTACCTGTGCAACTATATTGGGTATGTTATTGTAGTTTTGGTGCCTTCGAGCAAACATTGAGAGTGTTCAAGTAAGCTTATAAACACTTTTTGACTTATCTATGCGTTTGATAAACTGAAGCTATTTAGAAGGTTTTGGGTCCTTAATCAATACTAATAAAGAAAACAAGTTTTTCTTAGTTTGAATGAACCCCACAACAATATTTTAACACAAAGGATCAAGACTTATCCATATTATTTTTGGTCAAATGTCTTATCCATTAACTAATACCATTAGTAGAGATACTACAATGTACAATCTTAAGAGTGAAAATCCATACAAAAAAACAACAAACATGTCATCATCGAATATCTTTTCCAAAGAAACACGAGACCCCGCCTTTTTTGACCGGCTAGAAGGAAGCTTTACGAAACACTCATACTAGACAAACCTCTTTTTGTTATATTATAAACCTAACGGCTAACATCACCAAAGGCAATATTGAATTGAAAAGATATAATTTAATGAGGACCCACCCGTGACGGAGCCAGAAATTTCACAAAAAGTGTCCAGAAATAGAACAACAAAAGCTCTTTTCAAAAAATGGAAAAAAATTTGCTACTAGTGAAATTCAGACACACAAGCACTACCTCATTCCAAGTGTCTGAAACCACTAGGCTATAACAGTTTGTTGTGTTAAGGATGTCCAAAATATATTATTTAATCATTTCGTGTATCATTTTACTTGTATATATGGTATTTTTTTCCGACTAATTGGACACCCTAACATGAGTGTAACTACGCCCCTGGGACCCACAATAGTAAACAAAATAGAGTATAAGTTATATACATCAACACTTTCAGGCTGACGGTGTATAAATTTTGAACTCAATAAAAAATTGTCAAAACTAATCATAACTTAAAGTAAAGGTGAAAAGAAGATGTTAGACACCAAAAAATTACCTTTCTTCCTATATTTAACAACGAACTTCTCAAAACCATAGTGAAATTTAGAATCAGCATAAAGTCAAAGCAGCATCAACAATAAAAATAGGAAAATAAGAAGAGAGTCATCAGTTCCAACTTGTATAGTTCAAATTCAAAGTCAACTAATTAAGAATGATTAAATGATGAAAAAATATATTACAAGCAACCTATAAATTTTATCAAGCTGAAAATAGTGGAGAACTGAATGCTACATTAACTTGAGATCTATCGTGCAAAGGTACTCAAATTGGATCAATGATCGATTTCACAACATGCATTCTGGAAAAAAGAATTTAGAACCTAAAATGAAAAAAAAAATGAACCTTAATATCTTGAAAGATTTGAGAGGGGCAGGAAGAATTCTGAATTGATGCAAGGCAAAAACTTCATCTATATTTATTTAACCAAACATCGAAGATGAAATTAGGACTTAAAAAGAAGAAAAAAATTAGCTGTTATAACTGACCTATACCTAAAGGTTAGGTAAAAAGTTAGGTTAATACACTGATTAGGCAATAGCAGTGACCACATTGTAAGTGTACAGAATTTATTTGTGTAACAAACTAACAAGTTGATAGCAATAATTAAGCTACTCTAAGATAACCTATATACTCTCCTCAGGAGATGAAACTGACTCTAATTCCCCATTGCCCCATTGAAAAATTATTCAATTAAAAATATAAACAAGTGAGGTATTTCAAAATCTTAGTAAGGGATTCTAAATCTTATATGGCTGATGTGAGATTTTTTATATACCTGAATACTCCCCCACACGTTTAATATGAAGAGTCTAAACAAGTGGAGTATTTCAACACCTTTTTAACCCTTTTGAAATGCTTTTATATAGTGGATGTGAGATGTTGTACAACTCAATTCCCTTACACATTTTATACGAAACATCTCAGCATCCAATAACTCTGTGCTTTCAGGCCCTGTAAAATTGAGGTCCATCCCCTAAAATACAAAAGACACACTGGCAGTGAGTAGAATTACCCCTTTCTTTTGGCAGGGAAACTATGGTAGCAAATTCTTCCACCACCAGAAATGCTCCACACAAGTGGCAGTTAGACGTGGACTTCGGTAAAGCTCCACGATAGTGGTCAAAGAAAACAAAAGGAAAAGGACAACATATTAGTCATTTGTTTGCTTCAATCTGAACTTTCTTAAACTATTTGTGTTGTAGTAAATGAATACCTCTGCATTGACTGACATATTTGAATCAAAGCATAATTCCTTCAAATTAGTAGATCGGGACTTGGGAGAAGAGTAGCAACACAACAACAACATACCTAGTGAAATCCCACAAGTGGAGTCGGGAGAGGGTAGAGTAAAAATATTAATAACTTCTATAACTAAAACATCTATAAGAGTTTCTGTTCTTGATTGCTCATCCTCCATCTCTCCTCTCACAATCCTTCTGATAAAGGTACACTACACTTATACATTTGCTGTTCAGAGGAACAAAAATTCGTAAATTTTTCTTTCAGTTTTTTGCAGATTTTCGTGTTTTTTTTGTTTCAGATTTAGCTCATTTTCATGGATTCGGGGAGTCTCCAAGTCTGTAGGTCATATTATGCACTTTTGTTTCGTTGCTTCACAATTATTATTTTCAATTTATGCATCAGAACGAGTCTTAGTTGAAGCAGATACAGTAGGAAGATATTTATATATATATATACAGTCTCAAATGTATGTATATGCACTGGAGATGACCAAAAAGGAACTTTCTTAGACACTTCAGCATAGAATAAATTCATAAATTTACCTTTCAAAGCTGGCAGTGAATAGGCTAGTTGTTGGCTTTGGTGCCACCATAACGTAGCACAAAACCGAGACCATTTGTTCATGAACTTTGAAGTTACAACCTACTGAAATGAAAATTCACCAAGTTATACAATTGGCATTAACATCAATATCGAAATTGCTCATATTGTCAAAGATAAAATATCCTGTTGCTGAGGCATATGGAGGCCCAGCTACCTACTCACCTTAACTTGTTAACAAATTTGCTTTTAGTAGGTAAAATCTTAGCATCACGGTGGAATATAATACGATTGTAATTGGTCCTGACTATTTGATGCACGATTTTGCAAAACAGCAAAGCTGCTTAGACATTGTCAGGAAGTTGCACAAAGTTCATCGTATCAAATTTTTATAACACATCTGTTTCTCTGAATTGTGTGAATCATTAAGATACAAAACTAGTAAGCTATGGCATTCACGGGAGACCTCAAAAGCATCTTAGCATCACATCTATCTTGCTAATCGAGGGGGAGGTGGCGTAGTAACTCATCAAGAAGCTCAAAGCTTAAGGCTTTATATGAAAATGCCAGTAAGGTAAGAAAATGGAATACTCATCGCTAGCTTCCCCGGGTAGGAAATGGAGAACTCGTAGCCAGCTTCCCCAGGTTGCACAAGCAACAATATGGTGTTTATGAAGGAGACATCCTAAGGAAATTCTCTGTTTTCGTCTTTTCAACCATCTTAATCAATTTCATGAAGTAGTGCACTTTCATCTGCAACCAACAGAAGCGACCAAATACTTCTTTTCTATTATTTAATTTACTTATCTGATTTTAATTTTTTCAGAAACAGCATCTCTACCTCCACGAGATAGGGGTAAGTTCTACCTACACTCTACTTCGCCAGACCCCACTTGTGGGATTACACTGAGTATGTTGTTGTTGTTGTATCTGATTTTAGTGTTTTATTCTTTTGCTTCTCCTGTTAATTGACTGGCTAAATGATTTGCAGCAACTGGCAAAAACTTGGGATAAAATTCCTCCTAACAGCAACATGTTCTCTTTCTTTTTATATTTATTTATTTGGATTTTCCCACATTATCTATTATAACAATTATTACAAGAATAAGCCTTACTACTTCTTTTAAATAAGGAATTTTTTAAAAAATCTCTACTCTCACTCCCCCCAACAAAAGGAATATAAGATAATAGAGGTCAAAAATAAAACTTACAAAAACTGCATTTGCATAAAAAGGCAAACTTGATTCCTTCTCTATGAATAGAAAAGCTCTCCCTTTTGGCCATAGATTTTGAAGTTGAAATTCGAAAAAATTTAGTCCCACAAAGTGAGGTATGAGAGGTTAGAGTGTAGGAAGACCAATACAGTTTTCGATAGATCCTCAGCTCTAGTTTTTGAAATTGAACTTCAACATTCATTTTACTTGGGAAAAATTGAACTTTTGTGAGTGGAAGTCCAAAAACTGGTCTGAACTTGAAAATATTTGAAGATCAAATTTCATGGCTAACCGGATATTTGAAGATAAAATTTCGAAAACTTCTACCAAAATCTATGGCTAAATGCTAGCTTAAAGTATGAAGTGAACCAGAAAAACAACATGAAAATAATGCAATAAACTGGAAATGGAAACAAAGACATTCAGAGATAAGTGTAAAATGCACAAATTCAACAAACTGTATAACGAAGAAAATAAAAGTTCTTACCCCGTCGGGCTTTAATGTAATCCTTTCGGGCCCTTGCGCGGGCTTGATGAGGCCCAATGTTGGGCGTAGATAAGAAGCCGGTGCCGGCGGTAACGCCGGCGAGAGTGAATTTGAGCTGATACAGTGTTATGGGAAAGTTTAAAATAGTCTCTTAAGTAGATTTTTGAGCATTTTGATCCCTTAAGTTTGTCAAAGTTGAGCACTTTTTGATTTTTGTTTTTTATCAACAATTTAACAAATGTGTCTATTAAATTTAACAAGAACTTTGAAAACTAAAGATTTAGCTAAAAACATTAGAAAAATCTAATCAATTTTAAAAATTATCACATGAAAAGCAATATCCAACAGCAAAAATATAGACTAAAATAAGTAGGAGTGCCACTTGCACCTCAAATAATTACACCAAATATAAAAAAATATATCACAATAGAAAAAATCATGAAATTCAAATAACTGACCCTAATTTATTTGTGTAGGCATAATTATTACTATTATTTTATTGTTATATATATTATTTACACATTTTTGTTTAAGAAAAGTGATGCCCGTGCGATGCACGGGGCCTAAGTCCAACAATTTAATTTAAAATGTGTTCAAATATGCAATATTTATTATTTAAAAAAGATAGACCAAATGATATATATTATCTTAAATTTTTCGTCATTACCTTAAATTTTTAGCATCAAGTTAATAATGCATTAGTACCATCAAAAAAATATAGTTGGTGCGTAGTTAGGTTTGTCTGTCAACCAAAATAACTACACCCAAATGTTTCAACAATTGATATAACACATTGATTTCATAAAAACTCACTATATGGAAAAGAATCATCAACAATTGTAATTTTGAGAATTAACCAAAAAAAAAAATCTTTGTCATCAAACCAAAATTGTAATTTCACACATTCTTTAGTTGAGAATTACACTACTAACAATGGTAAAAATATTAATGATAGATCCTAAAAAGTATCTCTTGATCTTGCAACTGCTAACAGTAATCTAGCTTTCATTTTTTCAAACAGATTTTTTTTCACATAGATGTTGGTGCTTCTTCAGCGGTACATTTGTACCGTTCAGAAAAAGTAAACTAAAATAGGATTCAGGAGGAAAGTCTTCGTGTAAACCCATGAAAAGAAAGTGACTCTGATAGAACAGTTAAATACCACTCTAGCTTTTTTTATTTGTATTTCAAATTGCTTTCTCCATTTGTATTTAGTCCCTCACATATTCATCCACCTGAAGAGGAAGGCATAACAGAGAATCAGGGATCATGACAAATTTCAACCGAACAAATTAATGCATTTCCAAATTATTGTCATATAAGCTCAATTGGCCTCAAAAATATCATATTATCGTATATATAAGCCAATAACAAAAAGGACTAACACTGTAGTATTTAATTGTACAATATGTTATGTGAGTTGTACTATTTATATTTTATCCACATTTACCTTTATTTTATCTTATCAATATATAGGAATCAATTCTTATAGTGTTAGGAGAACCATGTTTATAGAAAATGGATTTAACTATCATCTTTATTTCCCCAAATTATTTTTTGAATGAGTGTCAACTATCACATGTCTAATATTGATATCAATGACTTAGGTTTAATTAATTGAGGGCTATAGCAATAATTTATGTAGAGTGGGAAAAAAGGCAATTAATTGAGGGCCATAACAATAATCAATGGTGGCTATTTTCCAAAGAAATTGGCTACAATTGCAATTCAAAATTAGGCTATATATAAGCCAGATACAACAAAAAGGACTAACACTGCAGTACTTAATTGTACAATATGCTATGTGAGTTGTACTATTTATATTTTATCCATATTTATCTTTATTTTACCTTATCAATATTTAGGAATCAATTCTTATAGTGTTAGGAGAACCATATTTATAGAAAAGAGATTTAACTATCATCTTTATTTCCCCAAATTATTTTTTGAATGAGTGTCAACTATCACATGTCTAATATTTCTTGAATGAGTGTCAACAGTCATATGTCTAATAATGATATCAATGAGTTAGGTTTAATTAATTGAGGGTTATAACAATAATTTATGTGGAGTGGAAAAATAGGCAATTAATTGAGGGATATAACAATAATCAATGATGGCTATTTTCCAAAGAAATTGGTTGCAATTGCAATTCAAAAAAAGGAAAAAAAAAAAACTAACAATTCAAGACTCCAAAAATCAGCTAATACATGCATGCTACAGAGGCAAGCATATGAATTGTGCTTCTTCACCCTGCATTTAAGTCATCCAAACCCATCCAATGATCACATAATCATCACCTGAAGAGGAAGGCATAACAGAGAATCAGAGATCATGACAAATTTCAACCGAACAAATTAATGCATTTCCAAATTATTGTCATATAAGCTCAATTGGCCTAAAAATGCCATATATATATAAATATATATATATATATATGCCATATATAGTCATTGGATGGGTTTGGATGACTTAAATGTAGGGTGAAGAAGCACAATCCATATGCTTGCCTCTGTGGCACGCATGTATTAGTTAATTTTTGGAGTCTTGAATTGTTAGTTTTTTTTTCCTTTTTTTGAATTGCAATTGCAACCAATTTCTTTGGAAAATAGCCATCATTGATTATTGTTATATCCCTCAATTAATTGCCTATTTTTCCACTCCACATAAATTATTGTTATAACCCTCAATTAACTAAACCTAACTCATTGATATCATTATTAGACATGTGACTGTTGACACTCATTCAAGAAATAATTTGGGGAAATAAAGATGATAGTTAAATCCCTTTTCTATAAATATGGTTCTCCTAACACTATAAGAATTGATTCCTAAATATTGATAAGGTAAAATAAAGATAAATATGGATAAAATATAAATAGTACAACTCACATAGCATATTGTACAATTAAGTACTGCAGTGTTAGTCCTTTTTGTTGTATCTGGCTTATATATAGCCTAATTTTGAATTGCAATTGTAGCCAATTTCTTTGGAAAATAGCCACCATTGATTATTGTTATGGCCCTCAATTAATTGCCCTTTTTCCCACTCTACATAAATTATTGCTATAGCCCTCAATTAATTAAACCTAAGTCATAAAATTGAACCAAATTGATTAGTGCGTTAGGCAATACGATGCGTTAAGTATTTCGTGTAAGCAGATTTAAAAAAAAAAAACTATATAGATTTTGCAATATAAACCTCTTTCAATCCCCTATTCATGAAATACCAAAGAAAAGAAAAGGAAAAAGAAAATTAAATCATCTAAAATTTATGTTAATACTTCTTTATTATGCTTTTATATATATAAACATGATTTCCCATGTTCTAAATACCTTTTTGTTGTTGGCTTATATATACGGTAATATATATATATATTACCGTATATATAAGCCAACAACAAAAAGGTATTTAGAACATGGGAAATCATGTTTATATATATAAAAGCATAATAAAGAAGTATTAACATAAATTTTAGATGATTTAATTTTCTTTTTCCTTTTCTTTTCTTTGGTATTTCATGAATAGGGGATTGAAAGAGGTTTATATTGCAAAATCTATATAGTTTTTTTTTTTTAAATCTGCTTACACGAAATACTTAACGCATCGTATTGCCTAACGCACTAATCAATTTGGTTCAATTTTGAGGTATCCGTCACTATAACAATTTTTTTTTAGCGGTAATGAATACGAAGATTGAAAAAGACTATTAAAATTTTTATCGGCATTAGTTAATTGTTATTGGATCTAATGTTGTTATAGCTTATAGTCCTTAGAGACCTTTACAAAAGTGTTAATTACCGCTAAAAATACATATTTATCAATAATTAAACTATTATCATTGATTAATTACTGCTAAAAAATATTTTTAATATAGTACATTTGATTAATAAATCTACTATTGAACTATTAAGATATAGGTTATTGTTGTCATAGTGGAGATCGAGAACAAATCAAGAATGATTTTTACCACATTTTAAATTCATCGAATCTTTCTTGGTTATTATCATTATTCAAATCCCACTTTTCTTTTTTTTTTCTTCCACTTTTCTACACCATCGTTAGGCTGTAGTTGGTCAAGCTTGTAACTTTTTTGATAAAGTAATGAATTGTAATTTCATTTCATATTATAAGTAGGTCACCCTTTGACCACATTTCAATCTTACTTGTCATGGTGTGATCAATTGTCCAAATTATTATTATTATTTTAAAATAAATAAATTAAGAGAGAGTAATAGTTTAATAAAAAATAAATTCAACTTGTACTTAAATGATGAAAAATAAGTTTTGTTATTATTCAAAAATACTTATTTTGTTTATCAATAACTTAACTAAACATGTTATAGTAGTTTTTTAAAGCTTAGTCAAACAGATTGACATTCAAAATTGAATGACGGGTATATCAGACCCTTTTCCCTTTAGCTGAAGGGTATATGTGAGCTTCTTTTGTAATGATAAGGCATTTATGAGACATTTGTATAACGACAAGAATATATATGAGTCATTTTTATAACGAGGGATGTATCAGCTTTTAATGACAACGCAAAGAAATATATCAGGCCCTTTTCCCATAAAAAAAATAATGAAAACTACTTGGAAAATGCCAAAAGAAACAAACAACAAAGGTACTAGGAAAAAAAAATTAAGAACCAAAAAAGAAAAACACATGGTATTTGAACAACTTTAGAAATGAGATAGCTACCAATAAGCAATAATTCCACCAACAGAAGAATTTTCAACTATTTAAAGTGCAACCAATAATGGAATAAATGGAAGTATTAAAAAATGGACAACATTCTTTAATAAGAAAAAAATGTAGAAAGACATAAAATGACAACAAAAAACAACTGATCATCAAAGAACCTCAAAAGCGTCCTCCATTTTTAACCAGAAGTCTAAGGTTTAAATTTTGAGTATAAAAAAATCATATCGAAAACCAACCTGAAAACATAAACTATATAATATGTGAATTCGAATGAGTCGATTATCTATATGAATATTGAGCGGGAAACAAAAAAAAAGATAAGTATTGAAAACATTGTTTAACTCGGCGCAAATGATTAGTTTCATCTCTAAACTAGTAACAAACTTAAAATACTCTTTTACTCAACTATTTGAACTGAAATACATCCCGATCTTACAACATGAGTGTTATACACTATCACCCCTAAAATCTCGCCAAGTTTAGAAGTGTTTTCAACACTTCTCTCGACTTTTTATTAAGAATCACATGTTCCTACAAGAGTTTGAGATAGGGGTACACTTACTAAGTTACGTGGCAAATAAGGGGTATATTTTAGTTTCATTAGTCAAATAGAATGATATTTTTAAGATTGTCGATAGTTCAAAGACAAAAATAACAATTTGCGTGAAGTTCGAACTTCTAAGTTAAAAAATATGACATCATAGCACAGCAGAGCAGAGCAGCCATTGAGGAGGAAACAGGTAAGCAGGAGACAAAGGCAAACATCAGTAGTACAGTGAAGATCATCACAGATAAAAAAAAAAACCAAAAATAAAGAGAAGAAAAAAAATAAAACATTCTTCTTTTAGTGACAGCAGCAAAAAAGCTACTGTATCAGAATTCAGAATATTGTGATGGTAGCAACTAGCAAACACCAATAATTCCCTTGCACGTTCTTAGCCTCACATGCACAGTGAACTCTCTTTTTCTTCCAGTCTTCTTTTTCATCGGTATCGAGGCTCGATTAATTTTAATTTATGTTAAATTTATAGATAAATGAATACTTATTCCTCCTCGACGAGGGTAGTTGATACTAATCACATCTTTCCTATGGGTACACTTATGGCTACCATGTAGTATTAGTTACAAAAATGTATAAAGATTTGTAATCAAAAGTCAAGCTGTCAATAAAAAACTTTCCTAATTGCTATTCTCTATATGCATTATCATTTCAAATCAAAATCATATCAAAAGTATTAGCAAACACAATTTTGTCTCCCTTACCACTTTGTCCCTTCTTTACCCTTTCCCATTTTGAATGTCATTATCACTTCAAAGTGAAAAAAAATTCAATCTTTTTCAATACCCAAGTTGAAAAATCCAATCTTTTTCAGTTTCTTGAAGTTTTCTGATCAAGATCTTGAAACCCCAGTTCAAAAATATCAAAATCTAGCAGTTTTTTTCGTATGTATTTCACTTCAGATCGTACTAGAGGGGTAATTTTTGGGAAGGGGAATTGATAATGCCAAGGCAGAATCAGGCTATGGTGGAGGGTTTAATACCCAAGATCCGTAAAAGGGGTTGTTCATCTTCTTCATCTGCATCATCAAAAGTGTATAACTACAGATTTAAACGGGCTATTTTAGTTGGGAAATCAAGAAACGGGCTCGGGCTCGGGTTTGGGCTTAGAGGGTCTAGATCCAATACACCAGTACCAAGTTGGAGAGCTACTCCATTGAGAAACGTTGTTGAGTCACCCAAACAGTCCCTTGGTGGTGGGATATCACAGCCAGTTTCAGCTAGAAAACTTGCTGCTACATTGTGGGAAATGAATGAAATGCCTTCACCAAGAATGACTGAGGAAGACTTGGAGAAAAAGAAGAAGATGATGATGAAGAAGGAGAAAATTCGGGCTGGTCATATGAGTTCGGGCTCTGTTTCGGGCTCTTTGCCTCCTCATTTGTGTGATCCATCTCATAGCCCGGTTTCTGAGGTGAGCTACTGGGCTCACTCTTTTGGAATATGTTAGTATAATGATCATAAACATATCTAAAGTATCCTGGTTTTCCGAGTTTCATACGGGAATTATCACCAACTATTTATCAAAAAAACGCCTTGAAATATCACCATAACTCAATTTATAGTTGAGGTAGGAAACTCCCACACCCGATAGTTTAGGTATGAAACTCGAAAAAATGGATTGGTTTTGACCCTTTCGCTCTATTTGTTTTTGCCGAAGTGTTGTATCTTGATGTGGAAACTATATTTTGCTGAATTCAGTTTGATTAGTTTCCTGTGGTTGTTAGAAATCCAGAGAAAATGATGTTTGTATTAGTCAATTCTCAAATATTAGTTTAGTTAGGTAATCACAAATACTAATATATGGTTGTTGTAACTTGTATGGTGGAGATATAGTGAAAATGATATTTTTCATCCTCTTTACTTGTCCTACTGATTATTTTGTTCCATCCTACAGAGAGGAAAAAGAAATGGATTTGTAGAATGAACTTGCTGTATGGTTGATGAAATAGTTTACTTGACATAAACAGCTTTACGCCTTTAACAGTAATGTTTGTCTTGTTATTACTGGCTTTACAAAGACTCTGCCTTGAGAAACAGTTTGCAAAGATTATGATATGTTTTTATTTGTTCTCCACGTGTTGGGGTGTACCTCCTCGTCTTCTCGATGCATGATGACAAGTTGGGCGATCTTAGTTACTTAAGTTTGTTGTTAGTAATCCATATTTGCATTGATTGTGCAGAGGATGGATCGGTCTGGAACAGGAAGCTATCAGAAGAGATCATCAACAACTTCCCGTAGACCAAGGACTACGGACCATAATGTTGGAATGTTAGATTCTTTAAGCAGCGCCAGTTTTATGGAGGTGGCAACCAATTCCTTCCTATTGGTCAATTTTATTGTTTATTATACCTCATTAGCATGCAATTTAAGTTCATACTTACTTTTGGTATTATGTCACACTTTCTGTTTCTTCGTGTTCGTGCAAGTAAAAATGGAAATCAATGGTTAGGTTGTAAAAGGGTAGATTTGAAATGCATTGACTGGCTGTGAATGCTTATTGTTGCTAAAAAAGAGTGATCCTTTATATAACTCTGTAATGCAGCTTGAGACCAGATCTCGTGCCCAGACTCCACGGGGATCAGTGACTGGTTTTGGCAGCCGTCTGAAGGATGTTAGTAATGCTTTGACAACATCCAAAGAGCTTCTGAAAATAATCAATCGAATTTGGGCACATGCTGATCAACCTTCATCTAGCACGTCACTTGTCTCTGTGTTACACACTGAGCTAGAAAGGGCCCGCCTGCAGGTGAACCAGCTTATTCAAGACCAGCGCTCGGATCAAAATGAGATTAATTATCTCCTTAAATGCTTTGCTGAAGAGAAAGCAGCTTGGAAGAATAAAGGGCAACAGGCAGTTGAGGCTGCAATTGAGTCCGTTGCAAATGAACTTGAGGTAGAGAGAAAGCTTAGGCGGAGATTTGAGAGCTTGAACAAAAAACTTGGCAAAGAGTTATCGGATTCAAAAGCATCATTCGTGAAGGTAGTGAAAGAGCTTGAAAGTGAGAAAAGAGCCAGAGAAGTAATGGAACAGGTATGTGATGAATTAGCTAGAGATATTGATGAAGACAAAGCTGAAGCAGAAGAGATGAAGAGGGAATCTGCAAAAGTTCAAGAAGAGATTGAACAGGAAAGAGAGATGCTCCAGTTAGCTGATAGATTGCGCGAGGAAAGGGCTCACGTGAAACTCTCAGAGGCCAAGAATCATTTCGAGGAGAAAAATTCTGCTATTGACAAGCTAAGGAAGCAGCTTGAAGGATTCCTGGGGAAGAAAAAGACCAAAGGTAAGAGAAACGGTTCCCTAAATTTCAGAAATAATGAAGATACGGCATCCTTGAGTATAGAAAAAGACAATGATGGAGAAGTGGAGAATGTTGCAGACTGCGGGGAAGACTCAGCAGAAAGTGATCTTCATTCAATTGAACTAAACATGGACAATTCCAATAAGAGCTACAATTGGGCTTATCCATCTAATGTAGTTCGTGAGTCAAAACGAATTTCAGTTGATGAAAGAAGAGCAAGAAACTCCATCGCTGGGCAGCCCAGAAGAAGCACTCCCATTCAAAGGAGCATTTCTGGTGGAGTTGTCGAGTATGTCAATCAAGCTGCAAATCTTCCAACCTCAGGAGATGGATTAGACAGGGAAAGACTTCATGAACTCGAGAAACTAGGCCAACGATATAGTTATCTGGATGAAGCACAGAGACTTAAAGCAGTGAAGGGCCTTAAGGATCATCTAATAGCTAGTTCCGGGACAGGATCTTGCAAAGACATTTCCAGCCCCATCCGACAGTGGGAGCAACCTTGGCCTTCTAGAGATCCCTGTGGTACAATTCAGGAAAAATCGAGCATTATTCAGGGGAGTGCCACAAAATCAAGGCTAGGAGAAGGCCAAAGTGTCAGAAGATCAAGACGGTGAGATTGTTTGAATACGCGTGATCTTGTCAAGGAGAAGGGGCCTTCTAATTGTTGGAACTTGCTAAACTTGTTCCACTATGGCCTAAGTTATCTGTTCACTTGACAGTTCAAACCAAGATTGCGCGATATATTTTGACATATGTCTAAAAGAGGTTAACATCTTGTTGATTACACTTCAGATGTCATTTTCAATTGTTTTCTTCTGCCAGTTTTTCGTTACATGACTCCTTTTTGTTAAGGCGTGTTTGAATTAGTCGAAATCCCTGTAGAAAGTTGTGCTGATTTTAGCAAACTGCTCACTGTGTAAAAAGTTCCCAGCTACTACTATAATTCTTTTCACCCTTGTATACAGTTTCTCTTCTACTTTTCCCTTGTTAGATAAAAAAAAAAACATGTGCCTTTATAAATTGTGCATCATATTTGAGCTTTATTAGGCCCCCAAGGCCAAGCTCAAGTGGCAAAAGGTGGAGGATTTGTGGCTTAGGTCGCAGGTTCAAGCCTCACATCATGCAAAGCGAAGCCTGGTATTTAAGTGGAGAAGGGTAGAGGGGCGGGCCCATTATCCACCGAGTTTAGAAGGCTGTGATTGATCCAAAGGGCGGGTCACAGAAGAATTTCTCGGTTATAAAAAAAAATAAAAATATATATATTATATTTGAGCTTTATTAGCCAAACGGCATTAAATTTGAGACCTTCACTGTTATTTTGGTGTAAACTTCAGATATAAATTCTTTACTGCAACAACATACCTGATGTTATTCCACAAGTGGGATTTGCAACAACATACCCGATGTAATTCCACAAGTGGGATTTCGGGAGTGTACGCAGCTTTACCCCTACTTTGTGAAGGTAGAGAAGTTTATAATAGATACTCGGCTCAAGTAAGGCACAATAAAATCACATGTGGAAAGGAAAATACAGTAATGCAGACGAGAACATTAAGAACAACACATAATTGATAATATACTATACTATACTTGAAGCAAAGAAAACAAGATGTAATAATAAAATCGATGAACAAGATAGTATGTGTGCAATAATAACAACCTTGATACAGATAGCAATTCATTTATTAATATACATTAATTTGTGCAACTTACCTTCAGATTATGAAAGATTTTAAGACCAAGTTACTTATTGTGTTTGGTGTTCCAAGTCAATTTAATTAATTTTAAAAATAAAATGAGTCACATAATAACTGAATTTTCTTTTTATTGGTCAATTCATTAACCCGCCATCACATCTCAACATGAACTTCAACCAAATATGGAAGTTATAATAACACATTGAGTGGCAATATACTACAACTTATTCAGTGTAGTCCCACAAAATGGGATCTGGAAAGGGTAGAGTGCACGCAACCATGCCCCTACCTCAAAGGTAAAGAGGATGTTTCCGATAAGACCCTCTTAGCTCAAGGAGGAATGACAATATACCATCCATGTAAAACATTTCAATAGCATCCACAGAAAAAGATAGGAGGAGAAAAAAACATCTGAAAGATCAATTGGACAAATACCATTGCTAGTTGTTTAGTAAAGAAAGACTGGGTAGAGCTCTCATTTTGTCACATGCGGCGATGTCATTCAATATTCATCTCAATTTACAACAAAATAGACTAGATACAGTCTTAGTCCACTCAACAGTAGATCAAAGAGAAACGGATTAGTCTTAACATTATCGCCTAAATCACCTCGTAGCAGTTCTTGCACTCATTGATGTATGATAATTGGTGCTTCTATCTTTCCTGTAAGAAGTGTAAACATCATCATATTGATTTGGTTCGTTTGGATTGGCTGTGGCTCCAAGTCCTAATCGTCCAGAGCTATTCGATCCAGGTTTCTGCGGAATACTTCCATCAGGATAAGTCCCAGTTTCCGGATCAACTTGAAGGTTTAGAGGTGGAGGAATGCAAGCTCCTCCCTTCCGGACAGGAGAGTCTCTCTCATAGTCATCATAATCGTTGGCTGATTCAGATTGTTTAATAGGTCCTTCTGATGGATTAACTTCTCCAATATCTCTAAAAAATTTAGACACCCTTTCAAGAATTTCAGATTCTGACACAGTCGAGGGTGGTATGACGGTGGGAATATCCAAGGGGCTCATGGGAGAGTAAGGCACCCCACTACCAATCTGCATCTTCCTGACCATACCAGGAATAAGACCAGGAGGGAACAAGGGGTATGGAGGTACTTTTTCACCTATATTTGCTGGTGTCAGATGAGCTGCCGGTTGTAGATTTGCTGGTGGAACAGAAGATGGTATAGGCATTAACCCAGGAAATCCAGTAGGCGGAACAGCACCCGCATGAAACTGCTGTGGTGCAACAGATGGTATAATAGGAACTTGTTTGCCTTGATCAGCTAGATTTGCTAAACTTTGCTGGTCAGGCTTCCACTGAAAAGTACTCTGATTTGCCGCCTGGTGCATTAATCCTAGGAAACCATAAACAAAACCGTAAGAAATACAAACAAGAGTATATTTTCACATTTGCAACTAACAATGCAGCAGAATGTTCTTTTTTTATTTTTATGAATCTTCGATATTCCACATCTTGGTACTCCCGGCTCCAGCTATAAAGGCAAACAATTACCTGCAGCAGCAGAAGTATCTGGTGTGATTAATTCCTTTGGAGGAACAGAAAAATTTGCAGGGTGTCCACCTATCATCTCATTTTCAAGTGCACGAATAGTATCCTGATCATAAACTTCCTTCGTACCCCAAAACTGTAGAATTTTTTGAAGCCGAGATTGATTTTCTTCCTTGTTTTGAGGGTTGTGGTATATCCTCGCAAGCATGGGACCCAAAACAGGCTTAAAAGCAAGTGCCTCATTGTCAAGCTCAGGAGGATTGATTCGTCGCTGCAAGCTGCACAATTCAGAAAATAAAATGAGAATACGGTTGAGTATCATTAAGATAGTGAGAGGATCAAGTGTATTAAGCCAAATAGTTTTCTTGACAAAGTAAAAAAAATTGTAGGAATATTTTAGAGACCTCCCATCAGGTTGGCTTTGTAGCACTGATCTCCCTAGTGATTTTTATGATATTATGTTTATTTTCCTTATTTTGATTTCTTTGTAACATTCTTTCAATATATTTTATCATTAACGTAAAAAATTGTGACCAGGCTAATTTACCCTTTCTGGTACTCTTTGTTTTATTAATTCAATATACTATTTGGGCAAAAAGCACACGTATACAAGAAGCATACCAAAAAGTTGAAAACCTACAAAACGATATGGTTTTCTTCGAACAACACCCAATCTTCTATACCTAAAGAGAACAGTTCAGAGTGGCAAAAGTAAATTGTGCTCCAAAACCAGCGAACACTGAATACATCAAAATATATGATGCATATAGGCTACTCATCATAAAAAAAAGTGATGTCGGTAGGCTACTTCCTCATAGGATTCTTACGTGTGCCCACCACTACCAATGATATCTCTACCTTCAAACTGGATCACGTCTACTCAGAGTTCATTAGTTCTTGTTGTCAAATTACAAATCTTAGCAAAATTTCTACCACCTAATGATCCCTAACTGCCCATGCTACCACCTTTGGACCAATATCCAACCAGCAGTAACAAATTTCTACAAGCAAAGACCAAGCATTTCATCCTACACACCAGTGTGCACCATCTCCACTCTATTGTACTACTTCTGCTAGGTTTTTGTTAAAAATATTATTCAAAAAATGGCAAAGAGATTTATAGGTTGGTACAACGCAAGGCATTAATCACAAGAATTAGCCCACAAGAATCTGTGATGGTCCCTATGCATCTTGACAATCAAGAGTAATTTCAGAGTGTCTTCTTCTTATTACAATTTACAAAACAAACTTGATTTATCTTGGCTAATATGAAAAAGTCAATAACAGGCACCAAATAAAAAATAAGAAATATTTTGCAATTGAAGAAATTTAAAAAGAAAAAGGAAAGCATAGACAAAAAGTGAAGGAGAATTCAAGAGTTAATATATCTAGGAGTTAGCAGTAAATCACTAAGCACCAAGATATCAAATGTTACCTATCAAATAAGATGTCATTGGCAAGATAGACTATATGCAGTTGCCTCTCCGAATCATCTATGGAAAACACCCTGTCTCTGAGCGCCTCAGCCAAAGCAGGTACAAATGGAGATCTCTGCATAAACCAACTCTTGGCACCTTTAATTGACTCTTTCGTACCAGTAAGATTATTTATGACATTACTAAGCTCCATCTCTACATCTGATGGAAGAGGCCTAGATAGACCTTTGAAAGGCCCATATGAATGTTCATAATCTGCTCGGCTAAAAGGCTGAGAATGATGTTGATCATAAAAGGGTGGGAAAGGGGGTCGATGCAAATGGGATGGACCTAACATTGCAGCAGAAGCATTGGAGGCATTATATGGAGTTAAGGGTGACGGACTCATCATAGGATTTGGTGGATGCATCATAGGCAAAGAAGAGGATGGGAAAGGAGGATTGAAGGCCCCACCAGGGGGGCGAGTAGACATCCAAAGCTTATAGCGATAGTAATAATGACCTTCACCACCAAAGAGGAAACTGTAAGCAGGATTGTCTTGCTGCTTTTCACGGATCATGGCTTCAAACTCAGGACCATTCTTGACAGCATATTCAATTAATTTATCAATACGCTTTTGGAGTTCAGGATCAGATGGTGGAGGAGACGGAGGTGGGGGAGAATCATACGGATTGAAAAAAGGTGATGAAACAAGGTGAGGAGGCATGTGTGGTGGAAAAGCAGGAGGTGGTTGTTGTTGCTGTTGAAGATGAAGAAGATGTGGAGGGGGTGTATGCGGATGGAGTTGTGGTTGCTGCATAGGGCGAGGGTAAGGGAACTGTTGAAGAGAAGAATGCGGGCCTAGAAATGGAGGACCATGAATTGAAGGAGGAAATTGTTGATGTTGGGGATGAAAACCAAATTGTTGTTGCTGTTGAGTGTTAGCTGCTTGGTGCTGCTGTTGAGCAAACGCCATAGCAGCTGCATAATCAGGAGTTTGTCGATCCATCACTACTAACAAAAATTAGCAGGACCTGAATATTAGAGCTGTGCAGAAGTCCCGTATTAAAACATAATCAGCCAAACTAAAAATTATATAAAAACCAAACTTGACTCTAGCAGAAGAAAATGAAGGGATGGAAAAGGTACATAAAAATGAACAAAGAGATACATCAAAAAGAGAGCAGTAAAAAATGCTTTCCGATTTCATAGAATGCGCAGAAAAATATATTTTTTTCTAATTTAGCACAAGTGATAATACAATACATGCTTCATTTTTGCTATCTTTCGGAAATAAGGATACATTTTAACAAAGACAAGCAGCTCAAACCACTTCATACTGCCTCATACGAGTCTAAACCTCAGACAGAGGGGAAAAGAAGAAAGGTTTTGACAATGTTCAACCTGATAAGAGAAACGCCCAGAAGGAGAATACTCACTTACTCAGTCATTCACCAAGCAGAAAAAGAGGTGTCTTTTCCTGTTGTTCAGGACCAAATTATGAAAATGGGAAATTACAAATGTTTCACTTATTCAAAAATCCTTGCTAAAATGATTGCAGACAAGATGAGGAAAACTTCACAGCTGCAGAAACTACAAAATTTCCAGCATTTATGGTTTCAGAGGTTTAAGACACACAACTTTAAGTACTTATTTTCATCTTCACACATGATTCTTCAGTAGTTAAAAGAAAGAAGCAAGATATACCCAAAATAAAAAAAGAAAAACATCTCACTGACCTTTACAATGAGCTTCCATTTTGTTTGAATTATAATGCTTTATTAACCTTGCATGCTTGCATATGTCGCAAAAAATTAACGAACTATACTAATACCCTCAACAATTACTAACAATCAATTTCTCCGACATCCAAGTGGTACACAACTAGGATTGACACTTAAATGACTTCCGTCATACCAAACACACTTAGTTGTTATTTAACACTCGCATTGATCAAATTCTCTTACATAATAAGGTGCAAGCTTAATCCAAGGGTCTGTGTCAATGGACTGATTTGAATTTTAACAAAACCTTTCCAATTCAATTTTTCAATTGTTTAGGTTTAGAACGTTTGGAATAAAATCATTTGAGCGCTTAATTCAACTAACACAACATACAGTTCACTCAACGATTGTATTTGGGTTCCAAAATCCTTACAGGGAGGAGCGTTGTTTATTCCTTCCTCCGTTTAAATTTATTTGTTATACTTGCATCCCTTTAGTACACAACAACTTTGGAGCCATTATCAAATTGATAAGCTAAAATAAATCATATATGCAAGTAAGAAGAACCATATAATAAAAACTAGAAGGAACTTACAACTGAGTTTCGTCGCCGGCAGACGGAGTTCGCAGCTCAGGGAAGTGATGGCAATGTCGCCGAAGAAACTGAAATTGGGGGATTTGGATCATTTGGAGCCCATTTGTTCAGCTACAAGAAACTTGGGCCTGGTACAATTTGAGATCCACGAGCCATTCCTTCCAATAGGCCCAACTATTTTATTTTTTGAGATAATTTCATAAAAGACTATAGTATATGTGTATATTATATCGTTCAACGAGACTTTTATTATCTACATAACATAACTACCATTTTTTCTTTTTCTTTTTATAAAAGAGTTCTAGCGCATTTGTATCACAGATACAATTCAGATTGTTGTCATTAAATGCGCAACTTCTTAACTGATGCGAGTAATTAACGTAATAATGTGACCAGTTACATTAATTTACGAAATTGGTTTGCTGTAAAATTGTAAATGAGATAGTTTTTCCATCCGATCTCCAGCATGAGCATCGATGCAACTATCAAGGCGACTTCATGACCACAGATTGAAATTGAGACCTCAGATTAAAAGACGGAGAACTATCATTTATTCCAACACAACCCTCGATAATTACTTTCAAATATTTTTACTATCAAAAGAATATTAGTCGTTTTATCTTTTATTTGGTCAGGCATAGAATTTAATATGGTAATCTAATTAGTAATTCATATAATCCCCGCTTTCAACAATAATTGTCATGTTTCACTTTTCGAGAGTGAAATTAATTATCTAACCTTTGATCAATATTTTAAGATATTCTTTTGTCATTTCTCAATGAAGAAAATTGCAAACTTATAATACTTTTTGTAAAAAAATTTATCATCCAAATTTTAGTTTTAAAATAATGAATTAATCTAATCCAATTTGGTTTCAAATACTAATCAAATTGTCTCTTAAAAAACGAAGCATGACAACTATTTTAAGACGGAAGGAATATATATTAAGTTCATAATAATAACAAAAGAAAAGTTAGTTTCACATCAATGTTTGAAACTTGAGTACGTAGCTTTTGAAATCATGAAAACGTTATAAATATATGAAATGATGTCAAATGTTTTTTAAACAAGTTAAAATGGAAGGAGCGTCTAGATTGAAGTGATATGTGAAACATTTTTGTAGTAAATAGCCATCTTTTGTTGAACTCTTTTTCTTTTTTTTCCATTCAAAGTTAGGCATACAAAGAATATTGTGACATGTCGTTTTGATGTTTTTCTTTTGAATTTTTCCACTTTGGTTGGTGACTGATCGGTCCAATTCATCAATAATGTTTGAATGATATAAGATAAAGTCCGAAGTCGGCATATAATTTGACATCTTGAAGACCCTTGTATTTACTAATTACTTGGATTCGAGTTTTGAATATGAAAAAAAATCATGTTGGAAGCTTTCTGAAACGGTCATGTTGTTAGGGTTTTGCCCTGATTTTCTTTTCTTATTTGAAGTTTATTTTTTTCTAAAAGAAAAGACAAAACATTACCATAAATATTTTTACTTTTCATGAAACGAAAATATATTTTTCTTCCATATTTGATTTATTCTTTCCTTAGAAGGAAATCTGGATTCCTATAAATTGAAGATCCATGTTTTCATATCAATAACACAATAACTTCCACAATGTAGACGTTTAAGAGTTTAGTTTATGGGGAGATTTATTCTCTCAACAATTTATAAAAAAAAAATTTATATTAGTTTTCATATAATAATATTTTTTTTAGTATAAGTTTTTATCGTCCGATTTATCAACCATATGATTTGCAAATTATAAGCTTTCGCATGACGTCATATTCACCTTCAGAACCCAACACATGTAATGCTTGATCGAGAAATAGTCGATCTTGTTTACATATATCGAATACCGAATGAGAAACTAAAAAAGAAAATGTTATCAACTTGATGGGGACGTTACTATCATTTAAAAGAGGCATGCAAACTGTGCGCACCCTTAAATTTCACCTCTGTAGCCGTCATGGGCATTGTAAGGGACCACTCTATTAGACGATAAATTTTGAAAGTCTTTATTTTATTCTTTGAGTATATGTCCGATTAAACACCATCACATAAATTAAAACGGTGAGTAAGTGTTTATTTAGATAAACGATTGCCTTCCAATTCAAAATGTGAAATACAACAACATCGAACCCCCAACACTAGTGTGAAAAGTATTTATAATGCCCCCTTCCTTGTCACTGAGTTGTCAATCAATATTATTAGGAGATTCACAAGTTAATACACACACACACACACACACACATATATATATATAT
>NW_006238934.1:2853347-2898178 GCF_000226075.1 Solanum tuberosum | reverse complement strand
ATATATATATATATATATATATATATTTATATATTTATTTATTTAACTTTCAAATACAAATACAAGATCTATGAAAAAACTAATAGATTCGTCCGAATCCACAAATCTCCACCTAGCTCCGCCTCTGGGTCGGAGAGGTTGAAAATGATTGTTGAGGAAATATGTACACACTCGATAGGCAATTTATGTGGACACAAGAAAAGCCCAAAGAGAGAATGGAGAATGGGCCTAATAGAGGGGCTGACGGTGCTCATTGATCTTGTGGGGCCCCATATTGGTGCATTGAGTGGGGCCCAATATTTGGAGGACTTGATGCACGTTTTTAAGAAATAGCAGCTAGGCCAACCAGCCAATTTTTTGGTTATATTGTGAAAAATAGTCAAAATCCTAAGTTACTCTTTGTTTTTGTTATTTTGTTTTCGAGTGAAGGGGCTTACCATCTGAACAATTCTCTTATTTTGAAAAATATTTTTATTAGGAAGACAAGCTTCATGAAAATGAGCTCCCTAATGAAAGTAGGGAAAACAATCTCTACTAGTGATACTGACATTTATCAATTGTGTCTTCCTCACCCGTCAACACATCTTATCTTCACTCCCACCCCCATAGCCTTCATTCCCACCATCTGACACTCACATCTTCCATAATATTTTTTACTTACCTACCAATTTTTTTTAAAAAAATGTTTTACTTCTTACCAAACACAACCTACTTAAATACTCTTCTACACAACTCACTCCCAACTCTCCAGCAATATGACAGATTGAATAAGATGTCTTCATTCTTAATTAAAGATTTTGAATTCAAACTTTAAAATTTAGAAATTTATAATTAAAAGAATTGGTACTCACGTAAATGTGAAATGAAATGCTACACAATTAATGAGTTCAACTTATCTATTAAGTAAAATAGAAAGTATACAATCACCAACTATTAGTAGTGATGATTATTACTACCTTCTTTTGTCCCTCATTGAAAGTTACATTTAAAAAATAGTTAGGATGACAAATTCAATCAATTTTCTTCAAATGGGGAAAATGATGAAAAGGAAATAGTGGTCCTACTCATCAAGTCTATATATTGCTAAAGAAAAAATATCACAATATATCAAAATTAAATTGATATATCCAAGAATTATATATTTGATTTTCATAGCCAAAATGAAAAGGTACAGTCAAACAAAACTTGACCAACTAGAGTCTCATAAATTATTTTTGAGTAGAAATTCATAAAAATAATAATAAAAAAAGAAAAACCTTTTTAATAAGAGTTTGAATAAGTTGGTTGAGTTGTATTTTGAACCAGTATTTTAAACATCTCTTAAATTTTGAATACAGAATAAAAGTTCAATTTTTACAAATAGTGAAATACGATATTTAACTATTTAATGCCAAAATATATAGTGTTAATTGGATGAATGATCCTTCACACTTGTGCCTTTTTTACCATGTTTTTTTTATAATTTTTATAATAAGAGATTTGAAAAGGTCATTTTCGTCATCGTACTATTGTAAAAGGACAAAAAAATTCATTTCTTCACGAGGTCCCCATTTGATTAATTGAACAAATTAGACACTCTTCGTCAAAAAATTATATTATGTATATAGAAAATTGTACAAAATATATCGGTCAAAACTTATTTTTCATACATATATATTAAATCTTGGATTACCTTAACAAAATTTCTGACTTCGCCACTAACTAGCCCGTAACTCTAATTTAAGAGAAGCGGGAGATTATATTCATCCTATCACCATTCTTGTGGTAACAGAACAATGATTATTGTTGTTGTGTTATGTTATTCTAATTATTGTTCAACACTTTATAATGAGAGTGGAATATTCTTCTGTAATCCCAAAGTAACCGAACATTAATCTAATAATCTGGAAATAATTCAGATCTATCTTCATAATCGACGAGACACATGTTATTTAATATTTAATATATGGTCATGGTAATTAATTAAGTTGAAAATTAACTGTAAATACTTAGACGCTACATTATCTGCGTACACGTTATCGTGAGCTAAACTAAATTTAAAATGACTTTATTTTAATGGTCGATATAAATATTTGACCTGTCTTCTGATTAGATTAGGCACATGTTATTAGTATATAAGCATGGTAATTAGAAAATTAATTGTACCATACTTAGTTGCTAAATTATCTGAACATATAATGAGCTAGATGACTAAATTATGAAATTAAATATGGCTTTCAATTATGGAAGTATATAGTAATTTTCTTACCTGTCTTCTAGTAATTCGATGAGGCACATGTTATTAGTAGTATATAAACATAGTGGTTAGAAAATAATTAATTGTACCATACTAAGATGCTACATTATCTACACACTTATGAACTAATTAAAGTAATTACTAGTATAATATATTATTCAAAAGTTTTACATTATTTTAATCCTTAGTTTTATCATTAATATATAACAGAAGATGCGTATCAAAATTTGGATTATGATTCATTGTTCTCGGTCTAACATAATCTTTGGACAGATATTTTTAAATTGTAGTATTTCAGTAATACATGTCAGAAACAAGCAATTAAAATAAATCAATATAGGTTATAGTGGATGACTGAGATCTCTCCACCGTTTATAAAAGATTTTGGGTTTGAAATTTGGGAATAACTTCTTTTTTTTGTTTAGAGTGTATTAAGAATTCTCACATCAGTAGAGAGATGGGAAATTGATCTCCTTATATGAATTTGGACAAACCTCCCCTCATGAATTAACTTTTGGGGTTGAGTTATGCCCAGATGTCATACGTTTACATCGTATTAGAGTCTGACAGTTGAGATCTGGGTGTGAGGGGAGTGTTAAGAAGTCCCACATCGGTAGAGGGATGAAAATTGGTCTCCTTATTATAGACTTGGACAAACCTCCCATCATGAGCTAACTTTTGGATTGAGTTAGACTCGGTATCGTAAGTCAATTTTGAAATTAGTTGGGCTTTAATATGAAGGGTTGAGTTAGACCCAGAGGCCAGGTGTCATGTCTTTACAGAGTGTTGTCGATTTATTAGTCGAACTTTAATATAAATATCTGAATTTTTATTTTTTTTTTAAAAGTACAATAATAGAACTTTTTTTAATTACAATAAGTCTGAAATCAGCTGAGGGAATTGGTCATTATTTGTTTGACCTACGCTGCTACGTTTATAAATTCCCCACCACTTAAATATTGTTTTTTAATTGTTATCGATCTCTAATAATTATAAGTAACTAGCAATAAAAGATTATATATTATTGTTGCAATTGGTTTTGATTCTTATTATTGCTATATTATTATATCATTAGATAAAATTATGTCAGAGATACACAATTTTGTGTGGATTTCAGTAAGGGAGTGTCACAGATTGATCTGTAGACACATCTGATGTTTTTTTTGACTTGGAAATTGCACAAGTCCAGATACAAAGGGTATTGTCGGTACGAAATAAAATATTTTTTAGAGATATACTATTGTCTAAAGCGATGAATTATTTTTAATTTTTCAAACGGAATAATTAAAAATAAATATTTTTTTCATTTTTTCAGCTCATCACTTTCCTCAAATATTTCATGAGGTTGTGATCATGTTCCTCTTGTATTTAGACATTAGTTAATTTATTAATTAGATAAACTCTATCTTAAGCACACACATCCTCAACGAATTAATAAGTATAACACGGTAAACCTATAATTAAATATTTTTATAATTATAATTATTAGACCTGTTCCACAACCAAACAATATCAACAAACACAATAAATAAATATATATCTTAATTATTTGGACACTAAATTGTTTCATTTAGATTCTGTTACAATAATAGCACTATTAATATATGCTCGATATTCGTTTTAATTTTTACTATAGCTTATACATTCGTGAACCTTTTTTCGATACAAGCATAGTTGTTATATTATGCGTTTAAATGAAATATATAGCTTGTCAAAACAGGACACAAAATAGATAAAAGAATGGATCGTTAAAGAATTTAAATAATATATATCGCCAATATAAATATATATTTTTTAAAATCAATTATATACACTAATCTTCTCGATATAATATTAATTTATGGTAAGCTCGAAATTCTATAGATTGCTCGTGAATTGGAGCCATAGATGAAAGGAGGTGATTTCTGACTTTTTCTTCTGAATCAAATATAGAAGGACATGAAGCATATCAAATATGCATACATTTTAATGATTGATATGATTACATGTGTTAAATCGACGGGTTAAATTAAAATTGAGCTAATCAAAATATTTTGAATTTAATAAATGGGTGAATTATTATTAATTCAGTTAAAAAGTTATTTGGACTGAAATGAGTTAGACTAAAATTGACTAAAAAGTGAGTTGAAATTCAAATCGCTCAATTATTATTAAGTTTTAATTGCTTTATTCGATCTTTTATAATTTTTTAGTACTTTACACAAATATTATTTTTTCTTTGTTATGATAGTACATGACATATTCAATAAAAATATATCTTTTTAAAAATATTTTAACAAGATTCAAATTTAAATGGAACTATTTGGACTGCATTTAAAATTTAAATTTGGCTGAAATGAATTGTGCTAATAAATAAGTTGGTCGATAACCAATACAAACTTGAATCAATACGAATGTTATAATTTTATGGGTTTATTTTGTCACCTATAATTAAAGTGACGAAATCAATCTTTTTATTTAAAATGTTCGAATTTATTATACACATATATCATAAAAAGTAATTGTTAATTTTACAAACAATTTTTCTATATACATAATATATTTTTTGATCGCAAGGTATTAATTAACTTATACCACCATAAATGTGTCTACTACATAACTATACATGAATGAACGTACATACATAAAGATATAAATTAAACAAATTCCCCAACAACCTCAATTATATATATATTTGTGTCTGTTCCCAACATGTACTATTATAAAAAACAACTTGGCAAACATTTTGAAGGGCAAAAAAAGTTGAGTTTATGAATCTACCTGGAAGTTAAGGTGGTATTTGTCTCAAACACGCAAAATATAATGAGAAAAAATCTTAAACTTTTTGTGCATTGGTGTATAAACTTCCGTTGATCTTGAACTCTACAAAAATATTGTTCATTGCAACTCGATACGATTAAAATTTTTAAACAACTCTACAAAATATTATTGAGTACATGCATAGTGAATTTATAAATAACTCTATAATAACTAAAAATTTAAATAACATAGTTGGTAATGCATATGTCGCGTGTAAACATCAAATTATACATGTTGACAATGTTTGATGGCATAACGTATTACTCTCAACTCTCAACGTTTTAAAACTCCTATTTCTTAGATGTTTCTTGAGAGTTAAGTACTGTTAAGAAGAAAGTTTTTAATATAATAGTCAAATTTGAGTTTTTTTTCTGCTAAAGTAACATTTATTTTGAGACGGAGTGAATAGTGAGTGGGGTAGTATGTGGACAAAGAGAAAGAAGAGGAGGGAATTGAAACAGCAAGGCAAATAAGAAAATACAGTATAGTTGTTTGTTGTGATTGGACAATATCTTATCTCTATTTATTTTGCTTGTGCTTATTGGAAAGTGAAGTAGATCTAGGGATTTCTCTCTTTTAATTTTGTCTCCTTTTTATTTGCTTCATCATCTTATAGTATTAATTATACAACAACTAGGAAAATGCCAAATGTCAATCATGTTGCTGTCATACACGTGAGTCGTGACACAATTTACCCACTACAATTCCAAATTTTCATCCTTCTTTAAAATATGATGAATATTTTTTAGATATAGCTATTAGTTGGTCTATCGAAAATAATTTGTCTGACGTCAAGAGATATAGGTAAAAATGCAAAGACTTTATTCTTTTTATACATCTTTATAAAACTTCACTTGATGTATTATTAGTAGTAAGAGAAAAATATTAAAAACACTTCTAAACTCAGCACGAGTTGTTAGTTTTATCCCAAAATAATATTGACAATCTTAAAAATACTTATTTACTTGTCTAGCTGAATTTAAATACACCCTTAATCTTGCAACATGAGTAAATGCACTCCTAAATTTTCGTCAATTTTAAACGTGTTTTCATCACTTCTCTCGATTTCTATTAAGAGTCTCATGCTCCGACAAGAGTTTGAGACCACTTGCTATATTATGTTGCATAGCGAGAGTATATCTAAGTTTAGTTAGTCAAGTAGAAGAATATTTTTAAAACTGTCGATAGTTTAAGGACTAAACTAATAATTTATGAATTCCAAAACTAATAAGTGATTAATACAAGATAATTTTCCTCATATTTTAATCATTTTCGAGTTTTTATTCAGCCAACTTTTATAATCAAACTTTGAAAATTGTTGACTAACTATTTTATTTCTGCAGGAAAATACTAGAAGGATTATTATTATTTTTTACAAGTAGATCTAGTGGGTAGTACAAGTTTTTGCTTTACGATCCAACGCGTGTAATTTTGAATTATTTATTATAGCAAACATTGTCTTTCTTGAAATTCTCCTAATTTTGTTTGTTAATATAAGGTCTCCTACCAAGAAAAGAGGCATTTTGGAATCTACCTGCCCAAAATAAGTTTTATTCACGTGAGTTTTTCCATTTAGCCATGAAATAGTGGTACATAAATAAATCAAATCGAAAAAAATATTAATAATTTAATGATTTTGCATTGATCTATCGATCAGTTTGATTATCAATTTTTTTGAATTTAATTAATGATTAATTAAATAATCAATAAAAATGTGACTTTAGAAAACATATTCATAATCTCCTATTTTTCTTTAGACTCACACTCAAACTCTCAACGTTAAGTGTTGCCTCCCTCGCTAAACCCTAATCCCTTTTTGAGTTTCTACCTGTTTTGTACTGGAATTGAAGGTTAGTTCACTTGATGTAACAATTTTGTATTGATATATCAATTTGATTTTTGAGTTTAATTAATAATTAACTAAATAATCAATGAAAATGTAACTTTAAAAAACGTATTCATAATCTCCTATTTTTCATTAGATTCACACTCAAACTCTCAACGTTAGATGCTATCCTCCTCGCTATTCCCTAATCCCTAGGGATTGAAGACTAGTTCACTTGATGTACTTCTCAATCTTTTTACAATTAAGATGAAGAATTCAGACTTCATCGATAGAAAGATTCCTCTATTTCCTCTTTCAACCCAACGTATTTAATTAAAAGAAACACACTCACACACACGACACAATACGAAGAGGCCCTCTGTTTGGCCTTTCGTTGGATTAGAAGGATTTGGTACAGGTGTCAGCTGGTTGGCCCCCTGCCCACAAGCCAGCAAACATAGTAGCATGGTCCCTGTTTGGCTTGTTTCTTTGCCAAATAATTTAATTATACTATACTTTTTTTTAAAGTTTTATTATATCCATCTACTTTTACTGTTACTACTTCATTGGGTTCACGTAGAACATAGTGGTAGTAGGTCGAGCTGGGCATGAAGAAAATTTTATTGGAAGCGTTATTGGTCCTGCGGAGCGTGATTCAAATTTAATTAGAGATTTAATGTGGGCTTCGAACATCGGATGGGAAATCAACAAAAAAAAGAGTAACTTTCACATATAACAAACATAAAAATCACATTTGTATGTTGTAGCTATAGTTTGCATAATTGCGCACCATAACAAATTTTATGTTTGCTATGAAGCTTTTGATTTGTATAATTCTCTAGATACATCTAATTTTATACAAATTGTTCAGTTTTGTATAAATTCATTTATACATTGTAATTTGTATAATAAAATCTGCATATGTATAATTATAAGTGTATAGGACGAAAATATATGTATTTGTATTTGTATATACACTTTTCTCTCGCTTTATACAAACACAAACACATTTTATATATTTGTAAACTGAATGTGTAATTGTATATCGAAAATGGCTAATTGTATACCGAACCAGATGGCAAAAAAATATGATGTTTGTTGCGAATTACAAATAAAATAAACTATGGCTATAACATTTAATTTGAATTAATAGTTTGCTATTTCATACAATTTTTCAAAAATAAATAAATATAGTGATAGTAGATAATTGGTTTGAAGGTGAATTATACACGTAAGTATGTTATATTTGTCTCTTTTATATTCACTCTCTCTAATTTACGTATTTTTGTTTATAACATTTAATGAGAGCTAAATGTCAAATGTTAGTATTGATGTTTAACAATATCTTTCTATAATAGTCGCTAAATTTTTAGGCAAATATTGTTATTATAAAGAGGTTTAATTATATGTGTTTATGTTCCTTCGACCCAAAGTATGTATCGTTTTAGCAAATCCAATTGTTCCATAATAATTAATGCTTTAAAAATTTAATATAATAATTAAAAAACCTCTTCTTTTAATTAATACACTTTTTGAATCTAAGCATTAGTTATATACTATAATTGATATTATACTAAGTATAACTCAATAGCGAACCTGGAAATCATACTAAGGATATTCAAAACTTTAACATATATATCTCTAAAAGATTATTTTAGTTTTGACCTACATATGTCGTATTTTTATCTGTCCATAAAAATTTTCGACGAAGGGTATTTGAGTGATCACCCTTAGTCATGTAGCTACATCACTAGTATAACTGTTGCATGAAAAATCATGGCATTAGCAACACAAGCATTTTTAATGCACACATTAGCATCAGTAAAAACACAATTACCCTTCCGAACTTTTCACATACTTTTCACCATATTTGTGGAGGATAATTTTATAAACAAATAATTTATTTTAAAACTTATGCAATGCATATATTTTCAATAAACTAAATCAAAACGTATATAAGATATAATCTCAATATAACTAATACAAATATTATTAATATACTATATCGAGGACTATTTGTATACACACATGTCCCTTACCAAATGATGCCCCTAGTAAATAAAAATAACTTAGTAAATAATATTATTTTGTATTTTTTTTTAATAAACATGGAAAAATATATTAAAATAACACTTATTTTTTTAAAATAGTTTTACTTGCTGAACAGTTAATTAAATTGTAGTGAATACAATGATTTTTCTTATCACTCAAATAACTTTAATAAACCTACTGTTGTACTTGCATATCTCACTCTCATTTTCATCTTTATGAAATTAATTTCTTGCTTCTTCAAAAATAAAATAACGGGTCCTTTGGTTCCACACCTAAAAAACATAAGGGGACGTCCTTTGTTTCATGAAATAAAGTTTAATTAATAATTTTGAAGTCAAATATGAGATTATTCAATTTCAAATATATTTGATTAAACTTTTGTTTATGATATAAGTAATTTCCTATATCATAATAAACGTAAGAAGTCAAGTAGGGCACAAATTTTTCCGTAGAATATCACATAGGAAGGTTGTGTATGTCAATTTATTCACTTTATACAAGTTTAAATGTCTGTTTGTACAAATTTAAAATTGAAGCACATAAAGTGAAATGAAACCAAATTTTAAAAAAAAGCATAATTTATCTATTATTCCTTCAATAATTGTATCATTATTTAATTTTGATGATATAATTACCACATTATAACCCTTTTACGTTACTATATTTGAAATTTATTCCTGACTCCTGCACCTTGTGAAATAAGATTTGAATACATATTATTCTTTCTGATTCTTATACTCCATTCCTTCAATAATAGTTCACTATATTATTTTGAGATGTCCAATAATATTTATTATAGTCATTTTCCTATTACATTTTTCAAAACATTATATTGATTATATCAAAGACTGATATAGTAAAATTAATCTTCTATTTATATTTTCTTAAGAATGTGCAAAGTCAATAGTGACAAGTATTGTTGGACAGAAAGAGTATATATTAAACTTTTTCTTTTCTTTTCTTTTTTCGTAATGAATTCAAAATTTTAAAATCCGAGATGAAAAATATTTATCATCTGATTAGCTCCTCTTTTATCTTACAAATTATTATCAGGCCTTAGATCCGTTTAGATATAGTTTTCCTACCTGTCCGCTTTCACATTTCCTACGTCATTTATAAACCCATTGTTCTCCCCTTTTATCTTCCCATCTCTTTCTTGTGAGACATGTCCATAACCCATTTTTCTTCACAAAACTTTCAGCAGAACTATTTTTTCAGTGAACACTACAATTTCATGGAAGAATCATCTAGAAATTCTTCGTCTCCTCCGAAGCAAAACAGCAATCAATTAGAAGAAATTGAAATCCCCAAAGAGCATTTGTTCGAGAAGCCATTAACGCCGAGCGACGTTGGGAAGCTCAATCGATTAGTTATCCCAAAACAGAACGCGGAAAAGTACTTTCCTCTTAATGATTCGATTAATGATTCAGGTGAAAAGGGCTTTTTACTAAGTTTTGAAGATGAATTGGGGAAATTATGGAAGTTTCGTTATTCGTATTGGAATAGTAGCCAGAGCTATGTATTGACTAAAGGATGGAGCCGTTTCGTGAAGGAGAAGAAATTAGATGCCGGTGATGTTGTTTTGTTTGAGCGACATCGGGTTGACGGTGACCGGCAATTTATTGGATGGAGGAGGAAGAACGGTGACGCCGTCGCTGCCGCTGCTGCAACCACCGTCGCTCCGCCGGGAGGTGGCGGTGGGTGGGGGCAGGTGCATCCGTTTCCGTCGGCAGGTGTTCCGTACCAAACCGACTTTCTTCACGCAGGTTGTGTTTTTTTCTTCAATACATACCTTTCGCATTGAAAATGTCTTTAATTCTTTTCTTTTTTTCCTTCATTTTTTTCAGATTTTTGAACTGTACCTACATGCAGACAACTGCTACACGTATCTTCCTTTTTTTTCCCCATTTTTTTCATGTGTCAGCTCCCCATTGTCGGTATATTTTGAAGTTAAAATTTGAAAATTCGACTTTTGAAATTTAGTCGTATATTTTAAAGTTGAAATTTGAAAATTTGAGTTTTGAAATTGAAATTTGAAAATTCAAAGTTTTGAAATTTAAATTATGTTTGAATATTCATTTTACTTAAAATTATTTTAAAATTTTGCGAGTAGAAGTGAAAATTTCTCCTAAAAACTATCTCAGAGGAAATTTGAGGATACACCTCAACAAAAAACTGAAAAATAACGATAGCTAGTGATTGATTTCATTAGTTCCTCCTATAGATTATTAACTTTAAAGATTTAATAATATGGAGAAGATAGAATTGTTTCAAGCACCGAGAAAATCGGAAGCACACTCCTTGAAACATCAAATTTCATGACCAAATAAATTTAAAAGACAATATTTCAAAATTTAATTCAAAATCTATGACCAAACTCTAGCTTAGTATGATTATAAAAGTAAAATTTAATTTGTACTAATAAATACATGACTCGTATCTCTCATACACAATATTTACTAATCTCACTCGATTAATTATGTTTTTTTTGCTTATCTATTGATTTGGTTCTTGATTAATGTATAGGTAGAGGAGTAATGCACAACCAATTAACAACACCAAATGGGAACAACACAAGGAGGCAAGTAAGGTTGTTTGGTGTGAACCTAGAATGTGAGGTTGATGACTCGTCTTCATGGTCTGAGTCATCAACCCCAGATGGTTCAATATCATCGAACCATCACCAACAAAGTCAGGAGTACTATCAGTCACAAGCTGGTCAACACTATTACCAATACCAAGTCCATTATTCAAATCCTCATGCTACTCCTCCAGCTTCATCCTATAATAATAACCATCATTACAACACGGTACGCTCCTTATTTTATTAATGAAAATTTGAACTTTTTCCGTGTTTGAACATGAATTAAGTGATATTTTGACAAAAATATTCGTGTTTCCTTTAATGAGACAGATGTATACGTACTCTACAGTCACCTTAGTTGATATTTTTTTAATTCTTAAAATACAGTGCACCTAGCTAGCTAACATGTGTATTATTAGTTAAATAAGAAATAGGGGACAAAAAGTAAAAAAAACCCATAAAAATAGTAGTGTAGTTGAACAAGTAATGTGCTACTTATGTAGCAGCAATCAATTTTGCTACTTGTTATAAATTTATGTAAGCTGTTTTGGAATTTGTGCTATCTTCTTTGCTCAACTAGCTAACAACTACTTCCTCTTCCTCATTTCAAATTCCATCTCTATAAATAGGTTAGGTTTGGGTACTAAATATTTATTTTGTCGCATATTAGTTGTCAATTTACAAAATCAAGATAGAATGAATTAAAGTAGTTGAGCACCTTCAACATCTCCCGTAGATTGGGTGTTCGAGTCACTCTGAAGAAGAAGTGAGAACACATATTGATCCTTTTGTCTCTCCTGATAAAGAAAAATCTTAGTTCTCGTGTCTTATAGCTTATGATTTTTGTAAAGGTCAAAATTTTTAGACTTGCAAGAGATGAGCATCTCAAACTATATTTGATTAAACGATAAAAAAAAAAACCATATTTATTAAGCTTTTAAATGAACAATAAATACGTTATTCAATAATGTCGTTTTCGAAACTATTTTATTTTTTAAGAAGATAAGAAATAGATATGGACAAATAGTAATAGGCGTGTTCTAGAGAACTACTTAGCAACCCTCTGAGAATTTTGCTACTCCCATATTTTTGGTTTAATGTGAGATATCCTCATTTTTCTCTCTCTTGTAGGGTCTATTGAAAATAATAATACAATCATTTTAATTTATGTGACACTATTTGATGTGAAAAATTATTATTAGTATAACTATAAATTATCTTATCAAAGATAAAATAAGAATTTAAAGGTTAATTTTTCTAAATGTAAGTGACCTTTTCAATGCATATTAAAAAAAATATGCCAAATAAATTGGGACAGCAGGGTGCAGGGGGATTCAAAATTTAAAATTTATTATATATTTTTTTATAAATATTCATGATTTTATCAAAATTATTGAATTCAAATGTACCCGTACCTTAACCTTGTATATAGGACTTTTCTCTAATCTTTTCCTTCTTTCCTTTTTAGCACAAATGTGAGGAATTTTTTCTTTTCTTCTTCCTATATTACTTTTGTGTTTTTCACATGTTTAGAGTCGTGTGAAAGGAGAATTACATTGGGAATAAAATGATTATGAATAGTGGCCATAATATATCTTTATAATAATTTGGTATGTGGTCCTGACTATCATACAACTTACCAGGCAACTTGAAGTAAACTTCAACCAACCATAAGATATTTTGGATCAAACCTCATATTATATAGTTAACTTTTCTGCTCACCACTAGAGTCAGACTTCTCTTTAGGAATCAAATCAAACTCTGTGACTTAGCATATCAAAAACTAATGTCTACTACTTCCCTCGTGTCACAGAAAAGTATTAAAAGCATCCATGAAAAGTATATAGATACACTCCTAATTTGTCAAATGACATAGCAAGTGATATCAAACTCCTGTAGGAGCACGAGACTCTTAATAAAAAAGACAGAGAAATGTTGAAAACATCCCTAAACTTGGTGAGAATTTAGAGGTGTATTTCACTCATGTTGCAAGAACGGGGTGTATTTTAAGTTCAGTTAGTCAACCAAATAGGTGTTTTTTTAAGAATGTCAATAGTTTGAGACTGAAACTGGTAATTCTCGCTGAGTTTAGGGGTATTTTTTACTACTTCTATCCTACTTTTTATAACTCATGTTTTAAAAAAAAAAAAACTTTCTTTTCTTATATATTTGAAAACATTTAATTTTATACTTTTCAATACCATATTTTAGATTCACATAAAATGAAATCAAAGGCGTATTATTTTAGCTTGGGTAGTGACATCATACAGCATTTTTGAGAGAGAATACCTTTTTGTAGTAGCTAGGTAATGTTCTTTTCATGCCTAGCTAACACTTGAGGTTTTTGAAATTGACTAACCAATTTCCCCACTATCGAAGAAAGACTTGTTGGGCCATTTAAGTTCATTATGACTAAGAAATATAACAGGAGTAAGATTTAGATAATCAATGGCGGAGACTTTTACTAAGATGATTCAAAATATGAATATGCGTAAGTTAAAAGGGATTCATACCTACTATATATTGGCAAAATATTAATTTTAACCTTGTATATACACCATAATTCTTCAACAAAGAGATTTCGAAAAAGGCCCTTTTGGTAAAGTCAAATGCATGACGTTTTCCAAGCCTTTAACATGAAGCAAAAATACTGCTCCACAATCGAAGTTGAAATAAAGTTAGTTGGGAACTTCCATGGTGTATTGAATACATAGCTATCTCTATCACCAAATTACCAGTGGTTCAGACACGGATGGTCATATACTTTTTAAAAAAAATATCTGCAACGTCCAAGCCAGCTTGTGCACAACTCGATTAATTCCACGGGATACGTGTCACCCCCTAGAAACACGTTTCAAGTAACTCTGTCTACCAAAATAAAATAGATTGGAAAAAATCACCTGGTGTTATCTATGCTGAAAATTGATCATGAAACCTCATAATGTTCAACTCAGTGCATTAACCACGAAGCCACACCCTTAGGTGCAGATTGGGGGTTGTCACATGCACATATCTAACCTTTCTTTTATAGTATATTGTTAATAATTATACTGTATGGTCGTTGTAACAGGATATGGATCACTCAAGAGATGTCAATCAGATGAGATATCACCAGGGATAAGATCTGTGGATGTGACATAAGGATTGACCATTATGGGCCACTTGGAATATAAAAAACAAGCAATTAAAAGAAAATTCAAAAGGGAAATTAAAATCCCAGATTTTCTGGCTACTTGCTCTCCCAAAAAGGTGATGTAAATCAACTCCAAGTCCAGGGGGAAAGTAAATGAAAAGAAATTGGAACTTTGAAAGAAACATCAGTGTTTTCAGGGGGTGGGTAGTTGGACAGCTGAGGTGGGACATCCAAGTATAGATTGACGTAAACAAACGCCCAAATGAGGCCGTTTGTTTACAAAAATCTAGTCGATCCCAGCTTGTTTGAGATTGAGACAAAGTCGTAATTGTTTGTTTACAACAATTTCAAGAATATATAGATAAAGGAGTTTTTTTTTTTTTTTTTTTTTTTTTTTTTGTATATTTTAGTTGTTTTGCAATGATACAAATACCAACAAAATTAATATATTCATCAATAAAATTACGGGTGTACAAAACCAAACCGAAAACCGAACCAAACCGCAAATCGAGTCAAATCGAGAATCCTAGGGCTTCTTCACCAAGAAGAAATATGGTGGAGACTTAGTTTCTTTGATAAGATGGCAGTGTACTCTGTTGTCAGTGACAGACACAGTGTCTTAGGAATACTATTTGACATCTATTCAAAGCAACTAACAGTTTAAACAGCTTAATTCATTTTGTTCAACACTCTGTTCAATGTACTACTATTACTTGTATGTTTTGATGATTCCTATGAAAAAACTGTTGAAAAGACTCATCAATCTAACCTGTGAACTCTAAGTTCAATTCTCAAGAAGTAGGTCAAAAGTAAAAATCACAGACCTTTTCCATCAAACTTTACTAACAGTACACTAATCTATTTCATTCTATCCTAATGTTGCTCGGACTCTTCAAAAATATCATTGAAGGCGTGTCGGATCCTTTAAAAGTAGTGCATTTTTGGAGGATCCGACACGGGTGCGGCAACAATTTTGGAGAGTCTGAGCAATTTAGATTCTATCACAATTTGACTATTAGAAAGCTTGTAACTGAACAAACTAGTTTCTGCTAAGGTAACATTCTGAACTTGTCTCGATAGTTTAGTGGATGAGATAAGCAAAGAGAGTCGCTGGACTATACACAAGCCATTACGAAGCGCCACTAGCTACCCAAGGTCTGGCAACCCAAAAGGATCAAAGGTGCTAATAACCAGCCTCCCTCTCCTCTTATTACTAGTGATGGTGTCAATATTATCTTGTGCATATTTCGACTATTACTTCTAACCGATATAAGTATCGAGTAATTCTGCCACAAGACTTAGATAAGATGAAATCACTCTACCAATATGTGTTGGAAAGAAGAAGATAATCAAAAGGAAAAATGAACAGAAAGAGAGCGCCCAGAAGCTGGTAGCATACCCGAGTATTGTTCATGTAAATATCATTCCTTATATCACCGTAGTTATGTACAAAAATGAGAAATAGATACTCCTTAATGTGATTACTCGAAAGAAACAAGGGAGGACATCGAACAAGTTCTTGCAGTAGGTATTGCAAAAGATAACTCACAAATTGTCCATTAGAACTCAAGTTGGTCCTTTGGAATTGGATGCATCAGTGTCTTCGGAAGATTTCGAGTCTTTAGTTTTCTCCATTGTTTGTTGGATACCTTCTTGATATCCTTGTATGAAACTTTTAAGTGCATCTTTATATGCAGAAGCTCTCGTCATGTAAACTCGTTGCAGTGCTGGTCGTAGTGTCTCCATTCCGCCTCTTGCAGCCACAGCTACGGACAAAACGTGCAGTTGTTTCATAACTCAATTCAGAAACAATTTTAACATGACCGAAATGATTTATGTACAGAAAGTACTAGGGAGAAACTTTAGCTGGATAAAACCAATAAGTCTGTTGATTTTCAACATATATTATTGCAGAGTTTTCGTGAAAATAAGATATAAAGCTTCTTGGAGCATGTTATAACAGAATCATTGCAGAAAAATAAAATCTCATGGCAAAGTTCTCAAGAGGCTACGTGATTGTTAACACCTAAACTACTGAGGATAATTTAAAATAACAGAACTTTAAGTCAATCCAGGAATACATCCTCAAAGTCACCCAAGCTTTCAGCTTTAAGGGTTCGCGACTGAAAATTTTTGAGGATGAAATCGTTGGGATTTGGGAGTATACAAGCTATGATTATCTGTGATTTGTGGAGCATATAATCATATCTCATTCTGAGTTTCAAGAACTAGGACCTCAGAGATTAGGTTAAAATTTAAAAGGATCAAAATAGAATACACTTATTCATGACTGCTTACACACCCTACTTATAATTCCATCCAAGAAGACTATGTGGACGGTCAAGAAAAAAAAGTGACTAGCTGAAATTCAGTAATGAAATCAACATACAGGACAAACGATAACACTGGAACGAAAGACAAATCAAATAATCATATATGTAAAGCAAGAAACTATAACTATAATCGCAAACAACAACTGTGTGCTTCATTTAAGGAAACATGCGCTTCACTTTTCACTTCAAGCCCTATAGACCTTGTCACTTTTTTGCACTTTTTGCTTTTAATATCACTGACTCACACCATTCAAACCAGAAAGAAGTAGGAAGAATGTATATACGGACATATCGTTTACAATATTTTGAGTCAAAAAGTACCTCTATTGATCCAGCATATCTAAAGTTTCCGTGTATTTAATTGAAAAAAAGCAATCATACATGAAAGACAACTAGTAAGATATTTTACCTAAATCCTCCAATGTTGAGGGCTCCTTCTCTTTTCCGTTTCCATTCCCTCCATCCAACTCGCCTTCAATCTCACGCTTCTTTTTGTAATCATTGGGCCGAAGTTCAGGACCAATGTCCCTCACCCAGCTTGCAGCATAAAGCCTAGACGCTTCCTTAAGCACCTGAATCAATACTACCAAGATTAGACAGTAATTACTGATAAATGCATCATAAAAATTCATTACCAAAAGATTTTAGCAGAAAGAAAAATAAAGCAAACACTCACAAGATAGCGCTCCTTCAAAGTTAGTTTCCTACGTTTTTTGAAGTGAGGAGGGTCCGGTAAAGATGAAGGAAAAGCAATCTCCTTCAGATCGTATCGAACATAATCAGATACTTTCCTCCAAACTACCTTCACCTTCATTTTGAGTCCTGAAGTACCATTACATGTAATGCGTAAACTCAGAGTTAGTACATGACCAAACAACACACATACACACGTGAATAACCGTTTACAGGTTGCAACGTAAGAAATAAACAATCTACAGTAACTAGTTCTCTCGCTAACCAAAGAACTAGTTAGTTTCCATAAGAAATAAAACAGAAGAAAGGGTGCAAGAATGAGAAATTTAGTTTAACTGTCATTGAAAAATCACGATGAATCAAAATATGTCTCCTTGATCAAACCGTCTTCCTACGTTCATCACGAAATCAATTCTAACATCCTAAAGTCATTTATGAGACTTATAAATAAATTGTTTGATGTTAACAATCTACCAATGAAGGAAATAATTACACACACTTCTCTGTTAAAACAGAATGCCTATGGAACTACAAACAGATCAGCTTTGTTGCAAGTTCAATCATGTATACAAAATACATCCAGTGCACAACACTTCATTCCAAAAATATCACATTTAGTTCATGTTTGTGTATCTTCTCTTTCAGGCAAATCATCAAACACATTGTCATCACAAATAAACTGTACACAATTCTTATTCCAACATGCACAATTAGAGGTAAATCTCAGTTGCTCAGTTGATTAACTACCTGAATTTTCACCTTAAGATATGATTTCGCAGCTTGTAATCCCCCTACTCTATTTCTCGTTCCACTAACCCAATTTTTTTACAATAATGTGCATAATTATTACCGATAACTTACCCGTAGTGAAGCAGCTCCGCCAAAAGAGATTGGGGAAAGATGGATACTGGGGCCTCACCTTCGTTCATTCAAATCTGGTGAAGTGACAAATATAATGAAAATGTGAACTATAGAAATCTATAATTATATTATTCCTACTGCCAGTGTAAATTTTGATAAATATTTTATATTTATCGGCGCTCCGTTTCACAAGAGATCAAGCAATTTTTAACTTAAAAGAGTAAAAATTCAAAATTATGATATTTTAATAATTCTAATCAAGGTCCATCTTCACAATCACCCAGTAATTAATGGTCTTCAATTTATAATTTTTGGTATTTAATAAAATTATTTTTATTATGCCTGTAGATCGTATGCAACATATTAAATAAATAAAATGTATTTGAAAATATTTTGATACATTTTTTTATGAATTAATTTGAACATCCTTATAATACATTAGTGGACTATGAGACTAAAAAATACTTTAAAACTAAACGTAGATACTATTTACATCCTTATTTTATTTAAATAAGGTGAAACATCATGGTAATTCAAAGAATAATCAATTAATTCAATTAAATTATATTTATAAGAATTTTAACAAGAAAAAATTTAAGAAATCATAACCTTAAAGATTTATAAAAGTCATTTAAGTTTAACTTTTTATTTTTGACTTGAAATCTATTTTTTTAAGCCAATCCAACCGGGCTCTAATTCAAACTTAATGCTATTGCCAAACACATAATGCCCCAATTGGAGAAGCACAAGACATTCAAAATTTCCTTTGTAAAAATTCAATCAAGATAGATATTAAGGAAAAAGTGATATATTATGGTCGTTTATAAATTGAATAGAGTCCCTTTGAGGAGTATCTATAGAGAAATAATGAAAGGAAGAATAAGTTATGTTAAGATTAATTCGGTTAATTTTGATCCATTCAAATTTAATCCAACCCATTCATTTGTTACTTTTTACTCCTGAGCTTGATTTGTAAGGAGATTTGTAGTCTAATTACCTTCTAGTAACTCAGAGATAACTTTAAATATAAAATTATTTAAATAAATAGATACATGTAGTTGTACATATTAAAGGAGGTGATACATAAACTACTTCGCTAAAACAAATTCTAATACAAAATTACAGTTGGTCAAATTTAGTATGAATCATACATAAACGATAGTTGAAATCAGTGGCTTTTCGAAGATTGAAATCAAGTTGACCCTTGTGAACAACTTAATACACAAAAATACTTTGTCTCATGCTGCAATTTTTTTTAGATTTAAGTACCAAAGATGTCATTGGTGAATAATCAAACTTTAAATTTAATTCTCCACTAGATTAATATAAGATAGGAGAAAGCGGGACCAAAACGAAGACTGACATAGTTATATTGTATTTTGTACTTAATTTTATATCCTACAAATTTATTTTTAATATTTTTTACCCATAAAAATCTGAAAAGAATGGATAAATAAGTTATTATTTGAAAATTTTGCTTCATGACTAGTAAACAACATATATTAGACGACTATAAATTAACCTATGAATTTAATTTTAATTTTATTTTGAATAGATTGTGACTCTTTCATTAAGACATAATAGTACATGTAATTCACCTTATCCTTCGTTAGCTATAAATTCAGAGAAATAGCTTAAATTTTCGGAATCAATTTTCTGAACTTTTTCTACATACTTTCTTATAAACAAATATCGAATTTTTATGTGATTTGTTACTCATGTCTTCAAGTTCAGTAAAACTATTAACGTTTAAGATATCACTATTTTAATAACAAGCATATATATTTTATCTTTGAGAAAAAATAATTCAATGCATCAAATACCTAAGGACACACAATGATATTTGTGGGCTCAAAAAGTTAAGTTAACATTACTTTCTCAATTTTTGAGATTACTATTTTGAACACATGATTACTAAAAAACAGTTATACAAGCACCCATTGACCTTAAAAGTAAAGAATTCATAATACCTTTATTTTTTTTATTCTAATATAAGTTATAACAATTTGCCAAGTTGAAATATGAAGTCATAGATAAATACTTGAACCAACAGGGGTTCATAACTTAAAATATCACAAAAAAGATCCAATAAAGAGTTCAATTAGTCAAACCACTAAGAAACCCAATTATATTTTTTTACAGTGTGATGCACGTCGAAAACGACTTCTAATTTGACTATTTTTCTTTTATTTTTTTATGATCGAAAAATTTATCTGTAGCTAAATTTTTTTTATCAACTCAGCCTTTGAAACTCAAAGACGATAAGCTCGTTTTTTATACTTCTCTAAACTCTTCTTAAATATTAAAGTTAGTTTCCTTGATGCAAAGTTCGAATTTTAAACGTGTACTTATAGTAACACATTACTTCTCCGTCTTAATTTATGTAGTACTTTATGAATTTGGAAATTCAAATGAGTTTTTCTTTAATAGTAGTTTTTCATATATTTTTTAATATTTTGAATTGTCATTTATCATGATATAAAAATACTTTTTATGTAGTTTCCAAATATGTAAATTTTATTTCAAAAAATTTAAAGATTTTATGTCTAAATTCACGGTCAAAATTTGAACTATACCACATAAATTGAGACAAAAAATATTACTCCCTTTGTCTCGATTTATATGATTTATTTTTCTTTTTAGTCAGTACAAAAAAAATGATATATATTTATATTAAGTAATAATTTAACTTTAAAATGTTCATTTTACACTTAATGAAATGATTTATAGCCACACAAACATCTATTATTTATTTTTAAACCACAAATTTCAAAAATCTTATTTGTTATCATAAGCTTTATGTTAAGTCAAAGTAATTTATATGAAATGGAACAGAAAGAGTACATAATAATTCTTCCTTCTTTCATTTTTTTTAAGAGAAAAGAAAGTGGGTTACACAAGTAATGCATTAAAAAAAAAAGGGTTAGTACAATAGTAGAATACATGACAAATAATGATGTAGACTTTTTGGTGATCGATATATAAATAATAAATTATGATTTGAACAAATATATATAAATTCTATAATACGTATTATTATTTTTTTATTTCAATATGCTTGATCTAATTTTTTACTCTTAGACTTTTCAAATGAATTATAACAAAAAAAATAGATCAAACAAATTAAAACGAAAATAATAATACGTGTTATAAGGTTTATATGTATTCATTCAAATCATATTTTTTTTAGGATAAAATTAAGAAAGTAAACACAAGGCTAGCGTTAAAACACCGGCAATTAACAATATTATTGTGGACTCCTGCATGTACTTCTATTATTATTTTATTAAGATCATGTACGTAATTCCCCCTCCATTGGCTTCTATTTCAGGACCACCCACGAAAGCTATATTTAAGAGTCAAGTAATTAATTAAAATTTGAACGTCGATATTTGTTTAGTTTATTATTGTTATGACTTTTTTATTATTATATTTTCTTTTCATACATAAAGTTTGTTATGTTTTATTTAATTCGAGGTCATATTAGAAACGTATTTATCTTCGTAAGATTACATACTCGTAACTTTACTCAAATTTCACTTGTTGAATTATATTAAATATATTGTTATTATTGATATTTTAGTTTATGTAAAGTATATATGATGGGACGTATAGTTTAAAACTCCTAACTAATTTACTTCATAAAACAACAGATTATGTGATACATTAAATAAAGAAACTATGATATATTAGGATTAAAATTCGTATATTCACGAGTCCACGCAGTGGCAGCGACTAACTAAGTTTCCGTAATTATTGAAAACACAAAGGGCATTTTCCCCAAATTTTTCCCTTTCCATTTCCCTTTGCAGGCACCTATAAATACAACACAACTTCAAAGTTCAAACTCCCAATAAGCCAAAATTTCACACTCCTCAAATGACTTCCTCACTCCATAGCCCACCAATCACCACCACCACCACCGTCACGGCGGAAGACGGCGGCGCAACCGGTTTTCCCGATTTGCATCCGTATATCATCGAAGCTCATATCCTCACTCGACTCGACGGACCAACTCTAGCTTCCACCAGCTGTTCCTCTGCCACTCTCCACCGCCTTTCATCAGAAAACCACCTATGGTCACGGGCATGCCACTCCACTTGGCCGTCTACCGCCACTCCTCGTATCAGCCACGTCATCTCCACCTTCCCCGACGCCGGTCACCGTACCTTCTTCTCTCAGTCCTTCTCTCTCCCTTCCTCCGAGAATAAGCAAATTCACGATTTAGAGTCAGTGAGTTTGACGTCGCTGAGATCTACAATCTATATAATCCTTTCGAATTTTTTCTCCGTGTGTTTGTTTGATCGGAATCGGAAACAGTGGATTATTCAACAGACAAATTCAATTGCAAACCGTTCATCTTCACCGCCGGAATTAATATCGGCCGTCGATATACACTACAAAAACAAAGCGATTTTCAGTAACGTACAAGAGACTGAAACGACGTCGAGTTGGTTCCAATCCTCGCCGTTCAGAATCGACATGATAGATCCAAAGGAGGTGATTTCAACGCCAATCAAACACCCGAGCGACGACGACACGTGTACGGATCTGATTGAACACATGACGTTGAGTTGGATTCTGATTGATCCGATCGGCCGGCGATCGATAAACCTCTCCTCCTTCAAGTCTGTTTCCGTACAACGGCACTGGTTAACCGGTGAAGTGCAGGTACGTTTTACTTCAATCCTGACCGTTGATCAAAAGAGAGGTCACGTGCAGTGTGAGATAGTGGTCACGTGCGGTGGATCTGAGGTAGGAGAAATGCAGGTGAGGGAAGTGAGTTTGGGAGTGGAGGACATGGATGGAACTCATTTGAATGGGAGGGAGAGTTTGGTAATTTTACAAAAGGTATTGGAGGGTAAAAGGGGAAATGGAGCTAATAGAGGTGAAATAGGGAGGAAGAGGTATAAAGAGTTTTTGGAAATGAGAAGGGAAAGAAAAGAGAAGAAGTTGAGGAGAGAAGGGACATTAGATAGCTTATGTGTTGCATTTGGGATATCAATTTTTGTGGCTTTTTGGTGTTTTCTATTTTGTTTGAGTAGATAAAAAAAGAGAAAAATAAAAAAATATATATTTTATATAATTTACAAAAATACTTGTAATTATCATTTAAGGGTATATATCATATATTTATAATGAGATAAAAGAGAGAGAAAATAGAATAGTCTGGTGCACAAAAGATATCGTGTTAGTAGGGATCGAGAAAGAATTGCACCCAAAGGGTGTGATCTTTTTTACTTTGTTTCATAAAAGGTCGAATTTTCTTATTTATAAACGATATAATTTTAAATTTCACATTCCATTGGTGAGATGAATTATAATCGTACAAATGTCTATGACTTATTTTGAATCGTAATTTTTTTTTAAAATTTCTTTTTATCTTGAATTTCATTTCCAATCAAATACTATCTTAGCACAGTGGGAGTATATTTTATAAAGATATAGCTCATCCTTTCTTTTTATTTTTAAGGTGGGAGATATTAAAATTTTGACACCCATTAATCATAAGCACAGTTCTATCAAATGCTCTATAGTAAGTAGATATTTATGGACATGTCTTTCTCACTTCGATGAAAACAATACAACACAACATTATTTCTCTATTACAATTAAATAATGTTGGACAACTAGAACGATGTTACATTATGAAAGTTCAAAGTTCACCACCTAATTCATGAGTTAATGCAGCTCTACAATCACATTAATGTATAGTCTTAGAGAAACGATAAAATTATCTTTATCTTTTTTTGATGTCAAGGAAAACCCGCAACCGCTACCCTTTGGGTGCGCACAGGGTAAAGCCCCCGCTCCTATGCAATAGCTCGCAAACCACATAGGAGAGGTAAACCGCACTAGGCAAGCCTGGTGCGACGAGCTCGACCCAGAAGGCAAACCCCTTGCTTTCGCTGGCAAGGGGTTTCGAACTTGAGACCTCCAACATGGAAGTCCCAAGCTCAAACCACTGGGCCACCCCGAAGGTTAAAAGATTAAATAAAATTATCTTTATCTTCGAGTTATTTATTAAATAGGTCACAAATTTAAGTCATGAAAGCAGTAACTAATGCTTGTATTTGGTAGGATAAGCTACCTACATCACAACGTAACCTTCTCCGAAACTGAGATGCTTTGTGCACTGGAACTATCCTTTCATCACCAAATTTGTTCCTTGCCTGCATAGCTAGAGTGGATGCGGACCTTACCTCTCGATAGACCTCCGTTCAAGAAAAATATTTCAATTTCCTTGCCTGCACGAAACTTGTAAATAGATGCCCTTTCAACTTCCTCTTTTAGAGAACAGTACATTTCAGCCTTCACAAGTTCACATGGAATTTTGTTGGAGTCAAAAGTAGGCTATTCTTTTTTTTTTTCCGAAACGTAAGGATGACTTTTTAATTTAAAAAGTGTATTTATAATTATATAATATGAGTTAATGCCTTCCACCTACCCACCCAAACCACCCACTGACCCTCGCAAAAAAAAAAAAAAAAAGTAAATTCAAGGGAGAATAGATTAGTGGCAAATTAACTACTGCAAGATTTCCATATATTTTGTTCTAATAGTAGAGTATGACATAATGGCATAGATTAATGACAGATAATTTTCATATTTGAGCCAATCTTGCAGTCATTACAATTGCAGTAACATAAATTTTTCACTCATATTTGAAAAACAACTAACTTCTTTTGACTAGTGGTGACTTACAATATATTCGAATAGTTCTTGGTTGCCGGCCAAACGAGAAACGACGCTCTCCAGATTAATCATTTTGCAAGAGCAAGGCTTGCAACTCTAGCAGCACACAGTCAGAGTGGTCTGTTTGGTAACTTTCATTGTTCTACTGGTGGCTCAGGGGGACCTCGGGCTATTGGCATGCCGCCACCATCAGTTTTAGGCTTTGCGTAGTCCACAAAGACAACTCGTCCATTAAGAGGCTGCATCATTCGACATGCATAATTGAACAATAATGAACATAATAGTACACATCAAAAACAGATACAGCGATAATATGGACGTACCTTGCCGTTCATTTCTTGCAAGGCTTTCTCCGCTTCATCTTCAGATGCATAGGTGACAAATCCAAAACCCTTGGATCTGTCTGAGACTCTATCCGTCACAATTTTAGCTGGTAAATAAAACAAGGTTAAACTAAAGACGTGAAGTCCTACTATATCTAAAAGAGAACTCAACATATGTTTATTTGTTCACCTTCAATAACTTGACCATGTTGAGAAAATGCCTCTGACAGTGCCTTCTCTGTGGTGTAAAATGAGAGGCCTGAAATAACAATATCTCATAAGTTTGTTTCTTTCGATTATGATCTTCTTCTTTTTTTTGGGTTAAAGTGGACAATGATCTTTATATTGTTCATTTCTCTTTCCGATGGCAGAGCAGTGGGTAACGAGTACTCCTTTAGACTTCTAAATAGGATGAGATGGTCAGCCTTTTGGCAACAACTTGTTTCTGTTGATTGGTTATTTCTGAAAGGAATGAAACATATATCTCCAGTTTCGCAGTACAAGAATATAAGCTGTTCACAACATCGTTCCAACACAATTAGGGAAACCACACTGTAAAGTGCAAACCAGTGATTCTTCCTGTGTTTCCTGAAAGTAATTAAAGTATAAAATCTTGAACACATGGAAAGTACATGCTATCCTCAAATACTGATAAATGGCAAGTGTAGCGGAGTTCTTCAACTGGTAAGGTGTTTGTCTGCAGTTAAAGTTAAGATCTTGACAACTTAGATAATTTTCTAAATAAGCCATTTGACTATGTGGAGGAACTAATCAAGATCAACTCTGTAATAGTTGTTTAAGGCCACACAATCATAGCTAGACAAATCATTGTTGTTTTAAGAATGAAAGGAAGACTTTGAAACTTATGGTCTAAAAATAAGTCGTAAATATTTGTGTGGCTATGAATCATCTCATTAAGGATAAAGTGAAAAGAAAGTTAAAAGTTAATTTGTTGGACCAAATATAGAAAGATGTCATTTTTATGGGACTGACTAAAAAGGAAAGATTGTCACATAAATTGCGACGGAACAAATTGGAAAAAGCTTCTTTGTGATATCAAGATAATTAAAGATGATTTATCTATGTTGTGCTAAATTGAGTAAGCTGCTCTAGACATATAGAAAGTTTTTGAAGATTTATTGATATTGCTCTTTATTTGTCATGTCATAATATCTGTAGAAGCTACGTTAGAGGTTCTTTGGGGGCTGCGATATAGATGCATTGTAAAAACTCAGTTAGCCAAGTGCCAACCACTAAATAGATCGACTAAAACAGGACTATAATAAGTCAGATCGTAACGGAGGAAATTGTAGTAGTAGGAATTTTGAAAGGTGAGAGCTAATACAGAAAACAGTGCACTGCTAACCGAAGCTATCATATATCCCCCATGTTGTTCCCCATTTCAGGTAAAAACCAACCAGATGAAAGAACTAGAGTTCTAAATGGAAAGATAAATGGCCATTTAAATTGAAGTTAACGAGGTTAGACTCTTTTCTTGCAACCAAACGCCTGCCTATAGTATCTAATATCTATTACCTATGTCCTAATCATATGCGGAGTAAGTTCCATGATATTTTTTACAGAAGGACCCCTGAATCTTCGTTTCAGCTATTGCAAATGCTTTTCGTCCATCCTTTTCCAGATACTTATGCTAATTAGGATATTGATCATGCTTGTTTACATTTCTACTCAAAAGAGTAGAGAATATGTTTTAAAAAAATGAAATTGAATTTCACTGTATAGCTTCTCGAATATATTTTGTATTGTAATTAGGCAATATCAGAAAGGTTTTTCAAGGTTGCCTTTAGACCTAAAATGAGAAAAAGACTGATTGTTTTAAACCCAAAGCAGTGTGATCTTGTCCTAATCTTCCTTCAAGTCCCCTTTCCACAGCGTACTCTGACTATCCATCCTATTTTTGTTTTGAACTATGGGATTTTAGACTAGCTTATGGGCACCTTGGGTCCTTGACTAACTTCATGGAATACTTGCTACCTCCCACCAACAAAGGTATCGGGTAACTCTGTCTATGAAAGCTTGGTGGAAAGAAATAACCTAGTGTTTTAGCCTCCGAGGAATTGAAACCGGAGACCTCGTGGTTCTCAACCCACTTTACTCACTACTAGGCCATACCTTGGATGCAAAAATTAAACGATTGTCCTTCCAACTAACCAACATATTTTATAACTAATGACGGAAGTAACTCTTGCTTCATACTTGTTATTTCACTTCTCGCTTACGCAGTTACACTCGACGCAAATACACTAGGAAGAAAATTTCTGCTTGTCAATCGAGTAGGTGATTTAAGATTAGCTCCTATGTTTCGGTTCTTTTCTCCTCTTTTGATTGCCAGAGGAGAATCATTCTCCATCTAAATAAATACTCCAAGAGGATCCAACATACCTCTTTGCAAGAGTTTTCACAACTACTACAAGAAACCCCGCCTAATTCCACAAGTGGGGTCCATGGTAAAGTATACGCAGACCTTATCCTTAGCTATTTCCGATAGACCTTTTGCTCAAGGCAAAACATTTCAAAGCAGGTCAGAAAAGAGTAACATGGCAACAAAACAATATGATAATCAAAGTACACAAATAATTCAATTCATCTGCATACAACCCTTCTTTATTACTACGTTATTCAATAACAGACCCATAAACCCTTCATAAACCCAATTGCAAAGCATAAATACCTAGTCAACAGCACTATAGAGGCAAAGTAAACCCAAAAAAAATATCATTTTTTAATCAAATAATTACAAATTCATTACAAGAATGAACTCTTTCATATGAATTTCTAAAAAACAATCGTCTATACATGTATTTTAAAAAAAAAAAAAAAAAGGAAAAATACCTCCAACAAATAGCTTAGAAGCTATGCCTCTTCGAGAAAGGAAAATTGCTGAGTTTGATATTACAACACTTGTATTTTTAGGTAATAATAATTTTCTCAAGGCAGCCATTGTTGTGCTGCGTAGAGAGAGAGAGTGAAAGCTGAATGTCAAAGTGAAGAATGAGATGGACTTTGAAGTAATTAAATTTTGGGCTTGAATTTTCTATTTGAGAATTTGGACTTACGGCCTCTTTACATAAATAGCCGGTCGAACTTACTATTTACTTTTTTCAAATAGATAGATATACATAAATTATATATTACTTATACATGATTATACACATATACTATATATTTACTTGCTATTTTTAATCATCTATCACCAAATTTATCAAAATACGCTTCAACTATTAGTTGTTCACTTTATCTACGTGAAACATCACCATTGTTTGGTGTGTTTCTACAAATATTTGGTGATAATTCAGATAAAAAACTCATACATCTAATAATTCAAATAATAAACTCAAAAATCGAAATACTTAAAATATATATTTTACTCTTAATGAAAGTTAAAATACGGAGAATACATAGATGAATATTGAAATATATATAGTCATAATACATGGATGAAAATTGAAAAGTACAACATATAAAGTTCACTATGAAAATTACAGCATAATTTGCAATATAGATTCCCTGAATTTACCAATTATGATTTACAAGACTTCCCAAATTCCCCCTTTTTAATAAAGACAGAAACACAACATCCACACCTTAACAAAACAAAAGAAACACATAACATTTCAAATCCAATATAACACTAATTATTTTTCCAATATACAATGAAACGAGTGAATGAAGGTGTTGTAAGTAGTAGCGAATACTTTTTTTCTTTTTCCATAAAAACGAACTCGACCTTAGTGTCTTCGAAGAGCGAAAGCAGAGAGAACCACCATGAGGATCAAGAGCACCACCGTGACAAAGGAGGCCACCACGGCTCCACTGGCCCTTTGGCAGAAATCACCAAATTGTTGGCAAATTGCTAACCAATTTGCATCTTGGTTTCCATTGTGAGCCAAATACACTATGGCTGTTGATGACCCTGCTGCACCCGTTGCCAATGCAATAATCACCTTCAAAATTATCAAAAAAACATAACACTTCAAAAAAAAAATTAACCACTTTTGTATAAATTTAAATATGTTCAATAGAACTTTCAATCAGTGGCGGAGACACCCTTTTAAAAAAATGTATCGTTATGTGTCATTCGCTACATAAGTTAGCCTATTTTACATAATCTATGTGCAAATTCGACGATCTTACCTTGTAAAAAAAAGGTACATGAGTTGGAAAGCTTATGTAGTTAATGAAGAAGAGCATATTTGGATTAACTTTGTAACGACAGAATATATTTAACCTCAGATTGTATATCGATACTGCTTACACAAAATTCTACGTACCGTATCAAATATAATGAGGAGGAGCCTTGGTACAACTGCATGGGGTCGTACAATGCACACTATAGAAAAAGGTACAGAGAGGACAAGGTATGCAACAACTATTCCCATACCTACCACAAAAAACCTGTAAAATATAGCAAAATTAATTAATTAATTCCCATATATATAATGTAGTAAAATTATTTACATATCATGCAGATAAATAAATTTTAAAAACTAGGTAATATTAGACGAAAAGTCAAAAGTGTTTATTTCAGATATTCGACGTGTTTAGTCAAGTTAGTATGAAAAAAAACAAGTGCTTTTTGAGTTCTTGGCAAATGTTATCAACCAAATGTTCTTTTTTTAAGAGAACTTTTAAAATAAGCAGATTTTGAAAGTTTAATCAAACAGTCTATTGATTTGCTTACGTAAAAGCTGGAAGATCGTCATAGCTAGCTTCGAACTGAAAGAACTGAGTGAAAAAGGGCAGAGTTTCTTCAGTAGTAGCCATAGCCACAGTAGCACCTAATGCAGAAGCAAAAGCAGCTATTCTTAAAATAAGGTCAAAAATTGCAATTCCTCTTTTAGCACCACCTCCTTTTGCATGTCCATCATGACCAACAGCAGCAACAATAGCAGGAGCTGCTGTTCCCAAAAGTGGGGCTTTTCCTTTCTTTTCTCTGTTGGTTTCCACAACATCAATTTTGGTTGATTCACTTTTCTCCATTTGTAATTGAAAGAATAAAAAGTGGCTAGAATTTAAATGAAGGATTGAGTGGCTATTTACTTGATTGTGATGAGAAGAGCAATAGGGGGTAGAACTTATATAGGGTGGATTTGTAAGATGGACTTATTATAATAATGACTTTTTATTATTTTGGTAATGGAGCAAGAAGAGTGGTTATTTAATTAAATAGTACTAGTAGCTACTAGGTAGTAAATGAAAATGTGATTATCCCAATTTATGTGATACTTTTGAATTTCGAGATTCAAATGAGCCTGTCTTCTGCTGTAATTTTGTCATATACATTTTATTTCAAAGAATTTGAAGATTTCATTTCGTCAAAATTAAACTGTTTGACTCTCGAAATTTGATTTGTATTATATAAATTTGAACACAAGAAAGTATTAATGATGTCAACTTTTGAATTAGAAAGCAAAAAGATGGAGATGATGGAGTAGTTTCAAAAAGATTAGAAAATATTCTTTTGAAATTGTTGTGAGTTGTCAACTAAACAACGAACTTGTACTCTAATCCATTAAGGTGGGACTAATTTTATTTTCTCCCACTCTCCCTTAACACCTACCCCAACTTTAGAAAGTTTAATTGAACCTTTGTTTTAAAAGTCTTTTTTGCGTTCAATTTTGTGAGGCTTTATGCCTTAAAGAGATTCGATTGTGCGTTCTAAGCATGTCTAACGCTCACAACACTCTGCCTAGCTCGATATTTTCAACCAAAATCCTATGTCAAATTTCCAAATTTGACATTATTGTCCATCAAATTCTATAACAAGTGTATAATAAAAGACACAGAGAGAGTGATGGAATTAGTGATTAAGGTTCTTTCTTTTTTCTTTTATAGAGGATAATTTTTTCTATTTTTGTACTGAAATTCATGAATATTACTTACATATATTGTCTTTTGCAGTTCTTCAAGAAGTAGATTATGCTAGGAAGGATAAAGTGCATGTAGACCTACCCCTACCTAGTAGAGAGCTTAACGATTCTCGACTTGAGTATCACACATCAAAACAGTTCAAAAGAATGATACAAAAGTGACATAGCAAATAATAGGAAAAACATAACATCGCAATCTAAAAACAAGGAGCAATAATAATCACCAAATAATGCAATAACTGAAGCTCATGAGTGCCAATGCTCATGCATTTGGATCAAACTTAGATCATCGAAATCTGATTCCCGGAAATTTCTTTTACCTTCCTCAGGGCTCTGTAACTTGAAATCAATGCAGACCAAACCATGATTTGAATATATCAACGATAACAGTCAAAGATTGATGTTCTTCTACAGCTTCAATAGCAAGAGCATCCAATGACAAGGCTAGTGTGAAGTGTCACAGTCAAGATACATGATGCATTCAAAGATAATGCCTAATGGAGTTGGAACAGAAATAATGAGAACCCAAGATTCCACTCCAAGAGATCCAAGAGAAGAAACAAACAACTAGGTGGACAGAGTTGCCCGAAATTTATACTAGTGATACTGGTGAGACAATGAGATGATGAAGATTCTCAGCGAAATAGTGAAGGTGTGTTCAAGTTGGTGTGAACACCACCATCACCACAAAAAAGAAAGACGGGTGATATTTTCAGCTGTTTCAATTAGATGAGGAACTGCAAGTTAAAGGAAACTATAAATCATGGTAAAAGCAGAGGAACTACTGAAACTTGATTCTGGGGGACCAGTCCACTAATTCAGTTCACACATTGTACAGAAGGAGCAACAGAAGTCATCTGGACTGCTAAATAATGTGTGAGATTAAATGTGATCAGCTATGGGGAATTGACAAAGGAACTATCAAAACGTGGTAGCATTTAAACATGAACACGGAAACAAACTATGAACTTCCACTATAGTCTATAGACATATCAAATACAACAGAACTAAATAGCTAAAAGCTGGAGACTTTTCAACTCACAGATAATGAAGCGCGTCCAACAGGATCATATAAGATCTAAAGAACCATCTTTGCACTAATGTTCAAAGAGATCATTGCCCAAAACATACTTGTTGATGCAACATATCACCCTTTTTTTTCAGATAATAATTTCATCTTCTTTCAGTACACTTAAGCCACATTAAAAACTGAAGAAACTTGTAAAAACATTTCTCCATTGCCTATATACAACATAGAACTAGATGACAAACTGCTAGATAAAGGACACTACAAATCATGGTAAAAACAGAGGACTTATAGGAGGAACTACAAAAACTTGATTCCGAGGGACCAGTCCACTAATTCAGTTCACAAACTGCACAGAAAGTGCAAAAGAAGTCACCCAAGCTACTAGATAATGTGTATGATCAAACGTAATCAGCTATGGGAATTCGACAGAGGAACCATCAGGACAGGCAATGATCTATGACCTTCCACTATACACACAGCAAAGATAACAAAGATCAATGGCTAAAAGCTGGAAACTTTTTAACTTACAAATAATGAAGTTCGAGCAACAGAATCATATAGAATTCAACAAAACTCTTTCGCATTAATATTCAAAGAGATCATTGCCCAAAATGTACATGTTGATATAACATATCAGCAATTTTTTTCTAGATAATAACTTCATCTTCTTTCAATACACTTAGGCCATATAAAAACTGAAGAAATTTGTAAAACTATTTCTTCATTGCCTATATACAGAATATAACAAAAACATAAGGTCAGTTTTAAACTTCAGATATCTAAAACAAGATCTATAGTTATATCAACATGAGCATACTTCAATCCTGAAAACCTGTTTGGCGCCACACAGCATTGCGAACCTGACGAAGATCCCTCCCCTTGAGAGTTCTTCCGACGCCTTCCAGCACCGAGAAAGTGGTTCTAGGAGACCTCATTGATCCTCGGGCCACCATCTCATGCGGCGGTAACATCTCATCATCAGCATCATCGTCGTCAATTTCAACTTCAGCAAGGTCTCCATGCTTTGGTGCCTTCTTCGCCATCATTGGAACATTGACCGGAGCTGAGTGCTGGAAGTTCCTCGCCGGCATGGATTTTGAGTGACTAAAATTATTGTTACCCGATGGCGGCTTATGAATCGAAGGAAAAGCACGTGAAAACGGTATCACAGTAGAAGGCGAAGATGAAATCGGCGATTGCGAGATCGAATCCGTACTAGATGGCGAAGAAGCGATTGAAGGCTTCCGACGGACAACAGGCAGATTAGTTTTCTGCTGATCCTCCACTAATGCCGCGAGAATACCAAACTTCTCAGGCTGACGGAAACTATTCCGTGAAGGAGAAGTAGAGCGGAGTTGAGATTCAGTCAAAACTCTTCCAGTCCAGAACACGTCATCTTCGTTAAGCTCATCATCATCGGCCACTGGTTCATCTGTACCGCCGACGAGAGCAGCATCACTCAGCGGCGGAGAGAAGACGCCGAGAAACCGATCGGATGATGGAGATTGACGGTGGCGGAAGCTAACGACGCCGTTTTGATCCATTTGTGAAACAAGGTCACCGACTTCTACGTTGCGTATGTTGAAAAACGTCACTGATATAATCTTTTTAAGATTCATAGAGATTTATCAATCCATGGGTCCCATATTACATACTATCCAACGGCTCAGAATAACTCATAATTTATCCAACGGTGGATGTTTAAGCAGCTGTGGCCATTACGTGGCGATAAGACGCAGCAAGTTTTTATTCGAAACGGGAAATGTCATTATCTCATTTTTTCAGATACATCTATAAGTATTTTAACTTTGATACAATAATTTTTTAAATCGTGATCATTTAGATATTTTAACTTCATATAAATGTATCTCGTTAATATTTTAACTTGACATAAATGTGTCTCGTTTATATTTGAACTTTAAAAATGTATCTAGACACTTCTAACAAGATATACATTCTTAATGGAGACTTTCAAATTTGCTTTTATGGGGCCAATTTAAATTTTATTAAGAATATCAGATGTGTATTTTTTGAATTGAAATATTTATTATCAATTGAGGTCAAATTTTAAAATATATATTGTTGTATTATATTTATTTTTTAATTTACTTATGTATTTGAAAGATATTTTTATGGTGCAACTTTTAGCTTGTGTATAATTTTAGGAAAATATTTCAAATTTGCTTCTGGACTATATAATAGAAATTAAATTAAGAAAATATCTCATTGTTATTCCATAATTGGTACTTGGTATGCTTCTAGACTATCATAGCAGAACAAAGTAAATTCGAGCTTAGAATAGGCATCGAGAAATTTTTTTTTTAAATTATCTTTTGAATTTGTTATGTTGGAGTCGCTCAAAGATCTTTGATCTTCATTTGTAGCTACTATTTCATAAAAACCTTATACAATCAACGTCTAAAATTATATGATATTTTCGTATGGAAAGTCAATTTAACTAATTTTATGATAAATTAAATTAGATCACTTTAATATTTTTTAAAATAAATTTTTTATATTCAAAATTTATAATAAAAAACTATAAGTTATAATTATTTCCATCAGAATATAATGAAAATATATTTTGAAGTATTGATCTAAGTGCACCAAATCACTCAAAAAAAGGTCACAAAATTGAGACCGTGAGAGTTTTATACTTCTTCCGTCAACTTTTAATTGTTATGATTTCCTTTTTCAGAATCAAATTATAAAAATTTTGATTAATATTTTATGATATTTTTTCATCATATTGATTTACAAAAAAATGTATTTTTTAGTACTTTTTATATAATTTTTGAATATCTAAATTTTTTATTTAAAATATTAATTTAATATAATATAATTTAACTTTAAAAATTAATCAAATTAACTTTTAAAAACACACGATCACAAATAAAAATGAACAACAAGAGTATGTGATTAGTCATTTTGATTTTTCAAACTCAATTAGCAGAAGGTCTACTAAAATACTCCCTCCGTCCCTATTTAGTTGTCCACTTTACAAATGACACACGGATTAAGGCAACAATGATTAGCATAGTGAAGTTACAATTTTACGTTTATAGTATAATTTACAATTTCAAAATAAATTCACTCAAGATAACTAATAAATATTGGGAAGTTTATAAGTTTATTTACTTTATTTATGACAACTTTATTTAAATAAGGGTATAATAGGAAAAAAATTGTTGTCCTTTCTTGTTTTGTCAAAATGGACAACTAAATAGGGACAACTAAAAGAGGAAATATGGACAACTAAAAAGGGACGGAGGGAGTACTTTATATTCTGCAAATAAGCACTCATTATCCTCTGAAAATGTACTATCTTCCCTTATCAATCAGTCATGTCCATTAATAGCAAAATCAGATTCAAACACCCTTTTTTTTCCTTTTCATGACGATTCGTTTCTAAGCACTTCCTTTGTTTTAATCAATTTATTTGTCTTATTTTAATTTATACATAATTTTGAAAGTAAATAAGACTTATATTGACGTTATGTCAAATCACAAATGTTTCAAAATACTTTTTAATATTATGATCTTAAACTTGTCACGTAATATACGAACTTACTAGAACAGTGAGACAATCAAATTAAAACGGAGCGAGTTATATACCGTAGCAAGAATTAAATAACCAAACACATTTCAAATTTCAGAAAGAATCCCTCAAAATTACATCAAGAAATCATTCCAATATTCAAAAAATGGATGATTCCTCCTCCTCTTCACAGTCACCTGAAATAGTTGTTCTCCTCCCATTATTGCATCTGTCAATGGTAGAATCAGACCACTTCTTGATTGTGTTGATAAACTCCGTCACCTTAACATAAGCTGTTAACACTTGTTGTGAAAAAAAACGGTGTTCCTGATTTAACCATGATTGATTTACCTGGCATTAGTAGAGTTCCTGTTCAGGGACAACCTGAAGATATATATGAACAAATTTTTGATATTATAAAGACGTATATATCTCCTCAAGAGACTATAATCTTGAATGTTTTGTCAACTACTGTTGATTTTCCGACTTGTGAGTCTATTAGAATGTCTCAGAAAGTGGATAAAACAGGGGAGAGGACTCTGGCTGTTGTGACGAAAGGCGATATAGCACCTGAAGGGTTGCTTGAAAAGGTTATCGCGGATGAAGTGAACATTAGACTTGGTTATATTTGTGTGAGGAATAGAATTGAGAATGAAACATATGAAGAAGCTAGGAAAAATGAGGCAAAACTGTTTTCAACACATCCACTTTTGTCGAAGATTGATAAATCAATGGTTGGTGTTCCTGTTTTAGCACAAAAGTTGGTGTTCATTCAAGCAAATATAATATCGAAATTTCTATCTGAAATTGAGAGGAAAATAAATGACAAACTTGCTACGAATATGGCTGAACTCAACAGGCTGCCTCAACATTTAAGTTCAGTGGCTGTCATGCGTATTCTTAGTTCATTCAATGAGTCTATAAAGAAAATTCGTTCGACGAGTACCCTGAAGAGAAAGAAATGCATTGCACAGCTAAATTAGTTGAAATGCTTGATCAATACTCTAATGAGCTGCATTCAAAGAATTTCGACGAAAAAGAAGATTTCTTGATGGAGGAGATTAAGGCTTTAGAGGAAACTAATGGGATTGGTTTGCCTAATTTCCTTCCTAGACATCTTTTCCTAAGTGCAATGCAGAAAAGAGTTAAGGAGGTTGCTTTGATACCGGAGGATTTTGTCGATAGAGTGTGGAATTACATAGAGAGAATTGTTATGGAAGTGTTGATGCATCATTGTGAAAACTATCCACAACTTCAGTCTTCTACTAGACGAGCCGCTCAGAACCTCATTGTTAAAAAGAAGAATGAATCAGTTGAGTGGGTAAAGGAAATCATCGGTATGGAGAAACAGACTGATTACACTTGTAATCCTGGCTATTTAGCGACTTATAATAAGCTCACGGGTCAACAACAAACGTTTATGGAGATTATATACAATCCAGGGAAGGTATCTGTAGTAAGCCTAAAAGGACTTGGACAAATTGACGGTCATTTGAGGAAGCATTTAGGTTTAGTGCAACAAGCTTTCGATATGAAGATGAGGGTCATTGCTTATTGGAAAATTGTTTTGATGAGGCTCGTTGATTCGATGGCTTTGCATATAATGTTCACTATCCAAAAAATGATTAACAAGGACATGGAAGAGGAGATAGTTCAGGAGCTGATGGCACCTCGCGGCGGTGGAATTGAGAGAATGCTTGATGAGCCACCGATGATTGCAGAGAAATGAAATAGGCTGACAAAGAGTGTGAAGTTGCTCAAGGAGTCTAAAGAGGTGGTGTCCAATATCATGGACAGGATTTCATCTCATGGTGATCAAGAAAGGGATTAGATCAGTAATGTTTCTACTTTTTTTTTGTGCATGTTCTTTTGGTGTCAAACTAACTAGTACTACACTTGCTATGTTTTGTTTTTTGTAAAATGCTTTTTGGTTTCAAGGGTTGTATCTGTCTCCTAACTGTTATTTAAATGCAAATGAAGTTATTTTGCCTTAAGTGAACTGTTCTGAATTAAACACAACTTTTATGTGAAGAAATTATCTTTGTGTGGATCATTTTTCATATCAAGCTCATCCATTAATGAATGAACTGTCTAGCACATTTTACATTAGGGATAATAAAATCATCACTAGCTAGTTAAAAAGAAGTCAATTGAGAATTAACTCAGTATCTTATTGAAGTTAAATTCCAAGCAAACAGGAACACCATAAGGAAAATACTAAAGGAAACATGCAATTGACATAGAGAACAATTCACTATTCTCGCACCAAAACGAGCCTTGTCTACGAAGTAAAGCGACCTCATCTTGCTTACTTCTGGCGAAGCTTCTAGCTCTAAATAATAGGAATTCAGGTATGGCAGTAATACTGTCGACCATTGTGAGCGATAGCAAAGCCATCTAATCCCATTCGTTCCCTTAGCTTTCATCTCTCAGTGTCAGTGTCGGTCCAGCAGAGTGCTTTCGCCATTGGTGTTCTTTCCAATCTCTACACATTTCACCGCTCCACCGGAAATTCCCTCTGCCCCTACCATACTCCAAGGAGCGAGTCGCTTCCGGCCTGTCTTATAGTCGTAGTCTTTTAGCTTATGTAGTCATCGGCCTTCCTACACGCATGCGTCCGCCAGAATGCCTCCTTGGTTCGGGACGAAGCCAAGCCGATACATACAATAGGGCACTGAACGGTCGGAGATTGATTGAAAAAGCAGGCCCAACTTATCCTTCCCCCACCCTAACGACCAACCGCCCATCTACTCGTGTTTGTAGCCCCATATGATGTCAAGACCTGATGGTGTCAATCTTGAAGCGACTGTCATAGCAGAAAATGATTGATGCCTTAGATCTCTGCATAATGTTTACAATAACTGGACGTTTTTTTAAAAAAAATGGTGAACATTCAAACAATCAAATCAACCGAGTTACTAAAATTTCTTTATGAGAAACTGACTTATTAATTCTTCTGTCTCGAACTAACTAACCTACTAAGATTTCTCTACGACAAAATGACTTATTAATTCTTTTGTCTCCTTTTCATGCGATACAAGCTTAGATTTTGATCTCAATGAGTTCTTGTTAATTTTGAAAGGAAATCAGCGTGAATTCAAGTACAAAACGGTTCAGTTAAAGCAAATAAGAAGACAAAGAAACTTTATTTACATATACTTATCCAACAGCTAGGAATTGAAGACAAAAACCATATACAAGTAGGGGAAGAAACACTTCAATTCCTATTGTAGGCATTGCACAACAAAAATATGCAGGTAGTTAGATACTTTACTCTGCAACATCATATGATATTTACATTCTAATCCCTTTCTTGATCGCCATGAAATGAAATCCTGTCCATGACATTGGATACCACCTCTTTGGACTCGTTTAGCAACTTTATACTCTTTTTGAGCCTATTGCGCTTCTCTGCAACTAATGGAGACTCGTCGAGCATTCTTTCGATTCCACCACCCTCAGGTGCCATTAGATCTTTTACTATTTCCTCTTCCATTTGCTTGTTAATCGTGTTCTGGATGCTGAACATTATGTGCAAGGCCATAGAATCCACCAGCCTCATCAAGACAATCTTCCAATAGGCAATCATTCTCATCTTTAGTTCAAATGCCTGTTGCACCACACCTACATGCTTCCTCAAATGACCAACATCAATTACTCCAATCCCACCTGCGAGGTTTATTACAGACGACTTCTTGTGATCGTTCATAATCTCCATGAATGCCGTTTGTTGAGCCATGATCTTACTACAATTCGCTACGTACTCGGGATTACAAGTATAATCAGTTTGGTTTTCCATTCCAATAATCTCCCTTACCCAATCAACTGATTCATCCTTCTTCTTGGCAATCAGGTTTTGAGCAGCTCTTCTTGTAGAACTCTGAAGTTGTGGATAATTATCACAATGATGCATCAACACTTTAATAACTATCCTCTCGATGTAATTCCATACTTCTCCGGTGAAATGCTCCGGCATTGTAGCAATTTCCTTCACTCTTTTCTGCAATACATTTAGGAAAACGCCCCGAGGAAGGAAATTGGGCAATCCAATCCCTTTAGTTTCCTCTAAAGCCCGAATCTCTTCCATCAAGAAATCTTCTTTTTTCTCAAAATTCTTGGCATCTAACTCCTTAGAGTATTGATCAAGCATTTCAACTAGCCTAGCTGTGCAGTGCATTTCTTTTTCATCAGGGTACTCATCAAACTCCCCTCTTACAAGAATTTTCTTCAATGAATCCTTGGAAGTACTCAGAATACACATGAAAGTCGTCAATGCTTCAGCTACAGAACTTAAATGCTTAGGCAGTCTATTGAGTTCTGCAACATTAGCAGCAAGTTTGTCATTAATCCTCCTCACAATATCAGGCAAGCATTTCGAGATAATCGTTGCTTGAATTCGGACCAATTTTTGTGCTAAAACAGGAACTCCAACCATGGATTTATCAATCTTAGACAAAAGTGGATGTGTTGAAAAGAGTCTTGCCTCATCTTTCCTAGCTTCTTCATAAGTCTCATTCCCAATTCTATTCCTCACACAAACATAACCAAGCCCTATATTCACTTCATCCGCGGTAACCTTCTCAAGCAACCCTTCAGGAGCTTTATCGCCTTTCGTCACAACAGCCAGAGTCCTCTCCCCTGTTTTGTCCACTTTTTGAGACATTCTAATAGACTCACAAGTTGGAAAATCAACAGTAGCTGATAAAACATTCAAGATTATGCTTTCTTGAGGAGATATATAAGTCATGATTATATCAGAAATCTGTTCATATATGTTTTCAGGTTGGCCCTGAATAGCAACTCTAGTAATGCCAGGTAAATCAACCATAGTTAAATCAGGAACACCATTTTTTTTTCACAACAAGTGTTAAGAGTTTGTTTGATATACCCTTACCTTGTCCAGCAATTTCATCGGTTGCATTAACTATGGCGTCTGCAACGCGAAGTTCATCAACATGGATTGACTTACCATTATACTCCAGGTGAAGATTTGGTGCACACATTTTTGATTCATTTTGTAGCCTCATGATTAAAGGGACTCTGGTGCAAATCCCCTGTCCCTTAGGGAGACTAATTCCAGCTAGAGATTCAAGAACACTGGATTTTCCGGATGATTGATCACCAACTACTACAATTGTTGGAAGCTGAATCCCTTCTTGCATTATGTTGAGGTGACGAAGCTTATCAACACAATCAAGAAGTGGTCTGATTTTATCATTGACAGATGCAACAATTGGAGGAGCTGGTGCTACATCTGCAAGATTTGGCTTTTGATCATCATCAAGAATAACTGCATGTGATTTTGAAGATGAGTTATCAGTTTTCTGCTGAGCAGATTTTGTTGATGTTTTCTTCATTTTTTTGCTAGATTTTGAAGGTTTCTTAATTCAAAGATGGGTGAATAGTTCTTTCTTGGTAATAAGTTTCTTCCAAACTTATATGAAGATATCTAGAATGATCTGGTTAATTCCTTCTTCTTGCTAGTATATATATAATGGAATTAATATTACTCCGTCCAAATTTATATAATTTACTTTTCTTTTTAGTCAATCCCAAAAAGAACGACACATTTCTATATTAAGTAACAATTTAACTATAAAATGTCTATTTTACCCTTAATGAAATGATTTATAGCCACACAAATTTCTATCATTCATTTTGAACAACAAGTTTTAAAAGTCTTCATTTTTTTCTTAAATTTCATGTCGAGTCAAACTACCTCACATAAATTGGGACGAATGAAGTAATGCTTAACATGGAAGAAAGAATAGAAATGCATGCAAAAGGTAGTCTCAGTTTTAATTTGATTGTCCTATTTTATGTTAATATGTAATTTAAAAAGCAAAAGAAAATTTTGAGTTCTATAATCACATATCAAAATATTCTTTAATTTTGATGTTTTAAATATGTATAAGTATAAAGTTAAAATTTAAAATTAGTACTCCTTCCGTTTTAAAAAAAAAATCTAGTTTAACTTAATATGAAATTAAAAACAAATCAATCTTGTGATTCTAAATTAATATAATATCAAATATATTAAAATATTCTTAAATTTTGTGGCTTTAAATATAGCACATAAAAATTAAAACTAAAATGTTAGCAAAAAAAGAAATCAATTCCTTTTTAAACAGACTTTCATTACCGAGGATAATGAGTGCTTGGTTACTGAGGGATAATGATTGTAGTTCATCAGTCCTTAGCTTCTGCATGCAAAAGACTGGAATGACAAAACATACATATTGGAATTTTAAGGAATCAAAAATAATGATTGCAAATTCATATATTAGCCAAAGAAGGAGTACTGTTTAATTTATTAAATTTCAAACAAATACCAACAGGAACACCATATGAAAGAAGCAAAGTAATAAGGGAATAGTATGCAATTGACATGGAAAATTTGTTCATTAGCCGAGTCTCGATATTTAGATTCCTTACCACTTGCATTAATATATATATAGATATAGTGGCACTGAGTGTATGGAGATTGATTGAAAATACAGGTTTAGTCAGTCCTCTTCCCTTTAACCAACTATCTACTCGTATTGATAGCTCAATTGAAGGTTAAAATCGTATTCGGAGGAAAATAAAAGGCATTCATATTAGATGATACATAAGCAAGACAGTAATCCAAAGAAAAATAGAAGTCTTCCAAGTGATACGTGAATTGATCAGTAGTGCGCTCGAAGATAGTGATTCTTCGGACGAGAGGCTTGAATCCTTTTGTTAATCATGCAAAACATTTTATGTTAACTTAAACTTATGTAATTACAAGCTTTTAAAACATTAAGTTGTCTAAAAATACTAATTTTTTCTGAAAGTTTCTCCAATAATAATAACAATATTATTTGTATTAGGAAAAAGAAACTACCAAATAAATATGCCCATATTTCTCCAATTATAATTAATCCAATGCAGAAATGTAAGACAATAATTAATCTGTTTTAGCATGTTTCCTTCCTTGTTTTTCTAGAACCACCTACACATGAACACCAGACATGAGAAGTAATAATAATTAACATAAACATCTACATTTTTAATTTAAGTCTTCTAGATAAAACGATAAATATTTTTTTGTCTCAAATTATCTCGTGATTTTTAAAATTTTAGAAGTTTGAAAAACGTAATGATTTCTCTATTATTCGCTTTATTTTGTTTTTTTCTATGTGTTTTCTTTCAACGATTTATTTTTATTTATTGTTTAATCTGAGGAATTCTCTAAAACAACATTTCTAACTTCAAAAGATAGAAATAAAATTTGGATAAAAACTATCATTTTCAAACTTTATCAATGAGATTATACTCAATATATATGTTACATGTTATTGTTAGAAGTTCAAGACAATATGTCTCATTTAGTCTTTAATAATAATTGTTTTTGAAGATTATAAATATCTCAATAAAGTAAATAGTTAATAAAATAAATTATATTTTAAGAGATAAATAAACATCGATTCAAAACCTCATTTTAATTAATGTTAAACGTGCAGAAGTCCATATAAAATAATTTCAAATTAATAAATGTAAATGACAGTTTGGCCGAGTGGTCTAAGGCGCCAGATTTAGGCTCTGGTCCGAAAGGGCGTGGGTTCAAATCCCACAGCTGTCAACTTTATGTATCATTTTTATTTATCTAATTTGATAAATTGATTTTTTATGTACATTTTGTATTTATTTTGTTAATTGACTTTATTCACGTATACACAATTTTTGTATCATTTTTATTTATCTAATTTAATAAATCAAGAATATTTTTTCTATACTATCCTTAGTATTAAATAATTACATAAAGTTGTACTTCTTTCACTTCAACTTTTATGTGATCTTATTTGATTTTAACAAATAACATAAAAAAAAGTAAGATTTTTAAAAATTATGTCTAAAATAATCATTCATATTTGTATAAATATAAATCATTTTATTAAAAATAAAAATATTTTTTAAAAAAATAAAATTAATAATAAATATAAAAATATATCATTATTTTTAGACTAACCGTCTTTTTTATATATATAACAATTGAACATAGAAATAATCAATTGATCCCCCTAAACTTTAAAAAAATTGTAGCCCAGGGATCAATAGTAAACTGGGCTCGTTTGGTGTGAGGGATTAGAAATAATAGTGATAGGATAAGGAAATAGTAATGGGATAAAAAAAAAATTATGTTGTTTGGTTGGCAAGTCCGGGATAACTTATCCCGGGATTAATAATTAGTACCGGGATAAGTTATCCCTCCCCATGGGTGGTATAGTAATCCCGGGATAACTTATCCTGAGATAAAATAGGTAAATGACAAATATGTCCCTTTAAATCCTTTTTATACATCATTTTTTACATTTATGTATATTTACACTTTTTTTAATACCATGTATAATAATATTTACTACTCCTTATTTTTATGATAATTATACATATTTTTCTATTAAAAAATTATACTATATAAATATAATTTTTATTTATGAATTTATTTGACTAATTCTTATGTTTATTTTATTTTGATTTCTCATAAATTTTCTTCTCTTTAATAAACTTAAGAGGGAAGTTCTATTTTTAAGCTAAATAAGAAAAAAGTTATATTTTTAAATACACATGGTACTTATCATGGGAATACATAAACAAAAATATTTAAGTTAAATAAAATAAAAGTTTTATTTTAAAAAATGAATAACTAAAGCTCACAAAGAAATATTTAAAAAGTTTAAATAAAGTGAAGGGTAATTTTGTAAACAAACAACTTGTTCTTAAAATTTATCAATATATATTATTTTGAATATAACAAACCAAACACTCAATAAGAAATAATCTCAGGACAACTTATCCCATCATAACTAATCCCA